>NC_056502.1:271198-273440 GCF_014905685.2 Nematolebias whitei | reverse complement strand
TGCTGATCTGTTTCATGTTGCTGCTTATCTGTTTCATGTTGTTGCTGATCTGGTTCATGTTGCTGCAGATCTGTTTTATGTTGCTGCTGATCTGTTTTATGTTGCTGCTGATCTGTTTCATATTGATGTGTTCATGCGTACTCATCTGCTCACACAGATTCATGTTCGTGCTGCTGTTCAACATAATGTTTTTATGCTATTAGTGCTTAGTGTACATATAGTTAACATTTTTCTTAGTTCATATCTTAGACCTTATTACTGTTTTTCTTATACATTTTATTGTTGGATGTAACTGGGACTCTGTGTACATAATCTTGTTCCACCACAAGTACCACATGTGGCGTGTATTACAAATAAATCTCTCTGACTCTGATGTTTGTTTTTATATATAAGCTTATCAGCTCTCACTCAGAGGCAGTCCTCTGCAAATCTCTCTTTTCAAGGTCTGCCTGGGTCTGAAGGCAGCTGAACATGCATGTTGCTGGACTGTGGGAAGAAACCAGAGAACCTGGAGAAAACTCTCACAAACACAAAAACAAAAAACTCCCAGTTCCAAACCGGGACTGAACCCAGGACCTTCTTGCTGTAAGGCAGCAGTGCTAACCACTGATCCACCAGGCTGTCATATACCATAAGAGGCTCAGTGTCTTTCTAGAATATGTGAAATAATGTCAGTTTACCACAGTTTTATCCTGGTTCAGCTGGCAGAGTACATGACTAGTAGATTTATAACTAACTGGATGAACTAGCTCGCGGCTCAGTCTCACCCTGCAATATTATTGGTGGAAACACTTTTGGCCAGGGAGAGGCCGGATCGGACCCGCCTGGACCCAAGCAGAGACTGACGGAGAGAGTCCGAAGGATAGATGGCCGAGCTTGGACGTTCCTTCATCATCGGAGCTGAGGAGGAGAAAAAACACAAAGGATGAAGGAGTAGATAGACAGACAGGCAGACAGACAGTTGAACAGTGAGACTGGTAGAATATCTTACTCTTGGTTCGCAAGGCAACATTCTGCAAAGCTGAACTGTTTCTCACCAACGCCAGTTTCTGTTGCTGTTAAATGGACACAGATTGTCAGACGGACAGGTAAGTGGTACACAGACAAGAGGACACAGACAGGCAGGTGTTACCCTCTGCTTCATCTTGGCACAGCTGGCCAGACTGTCTCTGCAGCGGTTGTGGATGGTGACATTACATCCTGTAAGACAGGCAGACAGGTATCTTTTTAGTAAGTGCACTATCTGACCTCTTTTTGTCTGCAGTAGAAGAGCAGTGATATCACATCATGCTGGGAGACGACTGTGGATCACTGAAGCTAGGTGAGGTGAGATCATCTGGTTGATAATTTTACAACTTCTTTGCAAACTTCGCTCGATAAAGCTGCTCTGCTGAAAAAGAAAGTAATCAATGAGAGGAGATTAGCTCATTGGTTCAATTCTGAGTTACATACTTAAAAAAAAAAACATCTAGAAAAATTGAAAGAAAATAGTGCTTCACTAATGTTGAAGAATTTTATTTATCTTGGAGAGATAGCCCGATAACGTATAAAAAAGTGTTCTGTAAAGCTAGAACTTCATATTATTCATCTTTAATTGATGAGAATAAAAATACACCCAGGTTCCTTTTCAGCACCATAGCTAGTCTAATGAAAAATCCTGTCTCTGTTGAGTCATGTATCTCTACAACTATAAGCAGTGATGACTTCATGAGATTATTTATAAATAAAATTATTTCAATTGGGGAAAAATAAAATTCAAACCAACATTCCTACTATCGCCTCTAGTTCTGTGTCAGATGAGACAACTTTAAAAATGTCACTAGAACCTGATTTATATTTGGACAGTTTTTGTCCTGTTGAGCTCTGAATTGTCAAACATAATAACTTCATTCAAACCATCCACATGTCTGCTAGATCCCATCCCAACCAGACTGTTTAAATACATATTTCCCTTCATGGTTACTATTAAATGTTCTATTAGAGAAGCCTTATACACTTATGCATGCTCACAACCACACATAAATAGATGCAGGGATGCTTACGTAGGCTTTATATGTAGATATATAGATATGTATGTGAATGTATATTCATGTGTATGTACAGGTCCTTCTCAAAAAATTAGCATATTGTGATAAAGGTCATTATTTTCCATAATGTAATGATAAAAATGAAACTTTCATATATTTCAGATTCATTGCACACCAACTGAAATATTTCAGGTCTTTAATTGTTTTAATACTGA
>NC_056502.1:265931-271098 GCF_014905685.2 Nematolebias whitei | reverse complement strand
TCTGTCTCTTCCGAGCTCAGAGGTGTAGGGCCTTGTTCCTGGGACCTTTGTGATTTTATCATCTCGGTTCGTTTCGTCCGAGGTGGGGGAGGGTTAGGTACGTCTTTTGGGGGTTCCCTTTCGGACTTCCCCTGATAATATGGGTCCTCTTGGATCCCATATCTTTGCGTCCTACGCACACCCCATGTACGATAATCACGTTCATCCTCTAAAAGAGGAGCTTTTCTGTCCCAGCGTGGACCTTCATTACGCGGTTTGTTAGTTTGAAAATACTGCTTTTTCTCGCCTGTTTTAGGAGGTGGAGGCGACGCACTCCATCCTTCCATTTCTAGGGAGTGGAGTTTAACCTTTATACCAAGAAACACCTCTATGGGTGTCTTAGCATGAGAACATGCCTCAAACACATTCACAGCACACTGTTTAATCTCATTGATGGATTTTTCTCTGAAATTTGCCATAATTTGTACTGACATGCGTATGTCAGTGTGGAGATTTCTGCTGAAAACAAATTTAAAACCTTCTTCTTCCTCCATTCCGGTTTCATTTCTGTAACCAAAATAAGCTTGGAAGATTCTTTTGTAATAAATCTTTGGATGTTCATTCTTGCCCTGCGTGACCTTGTCAGCAGCTGGGAAACCAGCAGGTCTCGTACAGGGGTCGTACTCTCTGATCAAAGCTTCACACAGAAGGTTGTAATCCCTTCTCGTTGCATCAGGTAGACGCTCGATGAAGGTGAACACCTCTCTGTCCGAAGTGAGCCTTATCAGACTGATCTTATCCTCAACCGTAGCATTAGGATAACCTTTCAATCTGAATTCAAGATCTTTCAGGTACGCTTTTGTTCCAGTTGAACCCATCGGTCCAGGTACAAAGCGTTGTACATATTTTGAGAGTTTTAGCAGAACATCTATTGAAAGAGGAAGTTTCCATGCACTCTGTTGCATGTTTGGTGGAGGAGACCTGTTCAGGTCTGTTCCTACCACTTTAGGTGAGGGTGGAGGTGTTTCTCTACACACATGTGGAGGTGCAACAACATCTTTCTGAGGTGGTTGTGGGTGACCTGGACTCTGTCCACGGCCTTCTCTGAGTTCCAGACAAACTCGCCCCACGTCAGAACTTTTATTTGTTGCTGTGGCTAGTTTCTCCTCACATGCTTTTAAGCGTTCCTGTGATGTTTGACATTCACTTTGTAAAAGCAGACATTGTTGGAGTAATCCCGCTTTTACCAGTCTGCATTCGTCAAGTTGTGCTTTAAGCACATCTATTTCACCTTTGCAGGGGGAAACTTGTGACACTGTCACGACGTGATCCCGTCTTAATGCAAAGTATTCTCTGGACAACAGCTCTTTAGCATCCTGGCTTCAGATAGTGATGCATTAAGTAACTGTATTTTGCTGTTCAGTGAATCAATTTCTGCACGTGCATCTTGCTGTGATTGAAACATCTGTTCAGAATGTTTTTTTGTGAGGACTTCGTGTTCACTTTTAAATTGAAGGAAGTGTTCTTCAATTTCCTGAACCACCTCTTTTTCACTGTTTAACCTTATTGCAAGGTAATCAGCTTTCTCAACCACTGTATAGAATGATTCTTTCAGCAAGATTGCCATTTTAGCCAGCTTTTCATAGTTTGACCTTGTAATTTCTGTAGAGGTCACACTCTCTGCAACCTCCATCAGATTGTCCACTAACTCTTTTGGGTTCATGCTGTCCACCTGTTTGCCATATGGATGTAAGGATCCTGTCAGCAGTGCTAACGCATCCTCTAAACAGTCCTTCATCTCATAAGGATCAAAATCTTTTTCTATCACACCTGTCATGGTTATCCCCTGTGTAGCACTTTATCTGGTTAAAACAGTTGCCAGCTTCAGATATTTTACAGGTTAATATTTGTATTCAAGTGTCATTGAGTTTCACACTATTTTAAGCTCTGGGTTTACACAAAAGTACTGTTATAAGTCAACTTATTCAAATGTGGGCACCTGTCATAGGTTTTACCCCAATTCATGAATATTCAAGTAAATGCTTCTCTGCAGTGTTACTTTTTATGTGCTTATTTTTTAACAGATACTAGATTACCAAGCTTCTCAGTGTTTTTTACTCTAAAGCACTGAATTTTTATAAACCTGCAATTTTTCTAAAAAGTCTCACAGCAACATCAGTTTAAAAACGCTTTTTTTTTTTAACCGTTCACTTCCAGAAATTCGCTATTTTAACAGTTACTCATTGAACCAGGTTGGTGAATAGAAAAAGAAAAAATGTTATGAGGAGCTTCAGTCTTTCTTCAGAAAAACTGTTATACTCCTCTTCTCCTGCCATGATCTTCTATTTAAAAATTAAATAAGAATATGTAGTGTTCTAGGTGGTAACTTAAACAGAAAAGTTTATTTTTCTGATAAGTTTACTCTTATTTAGTGATCTAGCAATTAAACGTGTATTACCTATTCAGCAAATGAGTAAACTTTATCAACTCTGTGAATATCTGGACCGTATCTTTTTTTAAAAAGTTTCTAATTTTTCATTTTGCACCTCCGTTCGAGGAATTCAGTGAATGAAAAATGTCCTGGTAAATGCCTTTCTTGCATAAATACCTTAATCACTTTTTAAATGCAAGATAACAGTAATAATTCAGCTTGAGGAACGTTTATTAACTCAAAAATGCCCGTAGCATTAGGATAAACACGTATAATTTCACCCAAAATAACCTAAAACGAAGTGAAATTGTGATTTCAAGTTTTTACAGGAGGGGGCAGTGTTAGCTTTCTACCAGCAGGAGCCTATGACGACTTCCTGTGGACGTTCTGTTGACATCCTGTCGTTAGCCGCTTAGCTTAAAGTTAGCTTCGGCTAAAACTCGGTCAAATCAACATTTCTGAACGGATTTAAAGCTTAAACGTGGCGTTGTTTCAACAAGCACGACTTCTTTGCATGAACATGAGTTTTAGGGACATGTGACAAATTTTATTTGGTGATTTTAAGCACAGAAAAGGCTTCGGTTCAACCGAGCTCATTTCCGGGTCACGTGACTGAATCTACCAATCATAACAGCACGGGGGTGGGCTTTACATCGCTGACATCAGATTTAGTGACGACAGACACGTCTCTCAGCCAATCAGGGCTTTCCACACGGCCGTTTTCAACCAATCACGGATCATTTTTCCAGCTAGCGTGTAACATTAGCCTGAACAAGTCCGGTCAACTTTTCGTCTTTTAAACTGTCAAAATGTACCATTTTCTGTTAAAAATGTAACGAATCAACTCTGAGCTTCACGGAGACGGCGCTCCGGTCTTAAAAACGTCTTTCCAACCATTTAAAACAACTCGTTCGAACGTATCAGAACCGAGCCAGGTCAGAACCGGGTCTGCAGCAGAACCTCCGTCCGGACCACAGTTTAAACAGAATAAAGCATTTTAACTCAAACCCAGCTTAGTTACACACAACAGGCGTACAATTTCAGCTTTCATAAAGACTCATTGACTCTATTTCAGCTTTCAAAACATCACTAGCTGCAAGCTTTCTCTGAGCATTTCAGCTCAACACGCTGCGTTTCACAGCAGCTGATTCTCTGCACTTTTTCATGCCAACATGATATTCAATTGTTACGCGAATACAGTCCATTTTATGAACCTGTTACGGGCCACCAGATGTAGAATGAACATATGCTGATATATATTCATAAATTAAACGGATTCTTTCATTTTTCTGGACTGTATAATGTACGTGCATTGAATTTAATAAAAATGTGGATGGAAACGTGTTTATCTTTGACTCACCAACGACAGTGGGTCATTTATTTAAAACGATTTAAACACATCACACATTTACATTAATTTGGCAAAATGATTTCAACAACAACATGGTTAATTTAGCAAGTTTTACAAGGAAGACCATACGGCGATGGTTGAAAACCTTGCTTCCAGCTTCACACAGACATTTCTGAAAAATATCTGGAATGATTTGCTAGCAGGATAGAAGAATTTTAAAGATTGAAGTTTAGAGGGAGGGAGATGGTGTGTGTGTGTGAGCGAAAAGTGTTGAACAGAACGGCACCCTCCATTCGACCCAGCTTTCCTCGGTACGCTCGGTAGTGAACTCGACTCATTACCTCTCTGACGATGAATCAGTGGAAGCGGAGCTCCAGTTAAGCTACCGGTCCAGCGTCTCCGTAGGATGGCAGAGAACCGTCCGGAGTGGTGGCGGAACTTCATCAACAACAGTTCACCTCACGAGTGGACTTCACATGAGTGGAGTCCTTCAGAAGTTCCACTCAGAGGTGGAAGATGTCATAATCCCAAAAGACTCGGAAGAGCTCTGGATTATGCTGGACTTCTGTTCTCCCAAACGACTGGAGCTGCAAACTCTCCACCCAACTCCAACTGGAGGTGGAACCTCTTGCAGAACTCTGTGAACTAGGAAGTGTCGCACCTTTTAAAAGAGCTCACTTCCGGTTCATTTGAGAACTTTCTGATTGGTCGATGGACCAAAACAGAGGTGTGTTTTGTGATGTAAGGTGTTATTAAAAAGTCAAGGAAAAAGATTAAGATTGTTTAAGAACAGACAGAAGATATTATGAAGAACTCAGACTTCGTGGAGTCAATTCTCTAGTATCTTGCTGTAAAAGTTAAACATGACATTTCTTTTTCAGTAAACTTGCAGTTGACCGAAACTTGAACTTTGACCAACTTACACAACTTGCTCATTTCAAACAGACGATCAAGAAATTGAATCATTACTCTGTAACATATTCCAACTTGATTTCCACTTTGAATGAGGATTAAAAATCGTCATTACTGTTTCACAGTTGATTTAAAAATGAGTAGTTCACTTCAACATTTAAACATTGTTTGAACTAACACAATTTGATTATCAAACATTTGTAAAATAGTAATGATAATCGAAAGTAGTCTTCTTTCACTTGATTAATTCAAGAAAGAAAGTCTCAGGATGGGTCAACCTGTATTTCTGGATTCAAATCAATGAAATGACAGTTTCTGTCCCATAAGATCCTTAAGGTCAGGATTTGACCTCAGGCCTAGTTCACTACATATATATATATGTGTGTGTGTATATGTGTATATATATGTACAGCTACTTTTAAACATGCTGTGGTGCAGCCTCTCATTAAGAAGAAAAACCTCGACCCAACACTGCTCTTAAATTACAGAACTAT
>NC_056502.1:262978-265831 GCF_014905685.2 Nematolebias whitei | reverse complement strand
ATATATATATATATATATATATATATATATATTATATATGTGCCTAGTTCACTACATATGTATATATGTGTGTGTGTGTGTATTCAAACAGTAAATATAACAATATATTGATTGGGCGGGTTTTTGTGTGATGGGGCGATTTTTAACAGATTTTTGGGCTGGAAAACATCAACTCCCATCTGGCAACACTGAACACAACTAGCAAGTTAACACGTTTAATTAACTAATACTGGCGACATGAAGTATTAATGTTGGTCAGTTGTGGTACAGAACAGTCAGCTAACGCTTCACAATGGAGAAAATAAAGCGTTTTATTTTCATCAACTTACTGGAGAAAACACGGAGAATGACCCACGTGACTTCCACATTCCATTCTTTCTACGGGAGTGTTGCAACTCTCTCTTCATACAGCTCTGGCAGAAAGCAGTCAGAGAGCTAAAATCATGACATTCTGTCTTTTTTAGAGCGTTTAGAGTTTAGAAACATTGTTTAGAGTATTGCAAGAGAGTGGGACGGCTGTAAAACACCTTTATATATACATCCATCCATTTTCTTCTGCTGTCGGTCGGTTAAGGGCAGCACGGTGACGCAACTGGTAGAGCTGCTGCCTCTCAGCAAGCAGGTCCCTGGTTCAAATCCCAGTCCGGGGGCCTTTTTGGGTGGAGTTTGCATATTCTCTCCGTGCATGCGTGGGTTTTCTCCGGGTACTCCAGTTTCCTCCCACAGACCAAAAACATGCATGTTAGACTGATTGGTAACTCTAAATTGTTCCTAGGTGTGAGTGGGAGAGTGAATGGTTGTTTGTCTCGTTTGTCTCTATGTGTCCCTGTGATGGACTGAAGACCTGTCCAGGGTGTCCCCCGCCCCTCGCACAGTGATTGCTGGACATGGGCACCAGCGACCCCCGTGACCCAAAAATGGAAGAAGCGGGTAAAAGATAATGGATGGACATACATATATATATATCCATCCATCCATTTTCTTCCTCTTATCCGGGGTCGGGTCGCGGGGGATAGCAGTCTAAGTAGGGAGGCCCAGACTTCCCTCTCCCCAGCCACTTGGTCCAGCTCCTCGGGGGGAATCCCGAGACGTTCCCAGGTCAGCAACGAAACATAGTCCCTCCAGTGTGTCCTGGGTCTTCCTCTTGGTCTCCTCCAGTGGGACATGTCCGGAACACCTCACCAGGGAGGCGTCTAGGAGGCATCCCATCCAGATGCCTGAGCCACCTCAACTGATTCCTCTCGATGTGGAGAAGCAGTGGTTCTACTCTGAGTCTCTCCCGGATGATCGAGCTTCTCACCCCATCTCTAAGGGAGAGCCCAGACACCCTGCGGAGGAAACTCATTTCAACCTCCTGTATCTACAATCTCATTCTTTCAGGACCATGGGTGAGGGTCGAAACGTAGACCGACCTGTAAACAGAGAGCTTCTACTTGCAGCTTAGCTCCCTCTTCATCACATCAGACCAGCACAGAGTCCACAACACTGCAGACTCTGATCCGTCTGTTGCTCGCCCGCTCCATTCTTCCTCACTCATAAAGAAAACCCCTGAGATACTTGAACTCCTTCACCTGATGTTTTGACTCTAACAGCTGGACAAATGAAAGCGTTCTTATTAAAGATAGCAAAAAATGAGACATTTCTAGGGAAAACAGACTGACAGTTTTTTTTTGGATTTCCTGTGTTTAGAATAAGGAGAAGGAGCGTCTAAAGGAGCGCGAGAAAGAGGCGCGTGAACGGGAGGCACGCTCCAGCAACGGACACCTATTTACCTCACTGAGTGTGTCAGCCACAACATTGTGCTCCTCCTGCAACAGAAGCATCACGGCCAAGGAGGCGCTCAGCTGTCCAGGTAACAACACCTGTCCACTGCCCTGTACTACAAAGCTGGATTAGCAGTACGAGGTTTACTTTGGGATTTTCAATACGACAAAGCTGGTTCACGTTTTTACCTGGTTCTGTTACCATGGTAACTGATGCAGCCACCTAACCTGCTCTGGTGACTATAAGTTTTCTAGATTAGAGAAATTTCATTACCCATTACCGGGTTATTTACTGTCAGTACTCTGCAGGTACCAGGCTATATTATGTTTTGCTGTCAAACGTTTACTGTGAAGCAAAAGAATGTCCCTGCAGGTGATTTTTTTATTGATTATTTGTAATTGATTATCTTAGGGCGGAAAAGATAAACACAACCTGCGTCACTTGTCATCTGTTGTTAATCTGACTTCAAAAAATACAGACGAACCTCTAGATCAGGGATGCCCAATTAAAGTTGCATTCGGGCCTAATAAATTTGTCCCGGCCCGGATCAAGACAGTATATTTTTTTTCCAAGCTCTACCCGGACCCAATGGATTAACGGTAATTAGAGGGCCAAACCCCCAAAAAATAGACTTTTTTTTAAATATAATTAAACTTTTACTGCTTTTGTAAGCAAATCACTTTGACATGATAGTTTTAAAAACGTAAAGAAAGGAAGATATAAGATTTATTTTTAATCACAAGTCAGCAAATGGATATTAACATACAAAACTAACAGTCTAAAACATCAACTCTAAAGATAGGCTATTATACAGATGAACAAAATATTTTTAGAGCTAAATTATTTGGAAAAATATATAACAAGGCTATTTTAATTTACATATAAAAAAAAGTCTTGCTAAATTAAGCTGAGTCATGCTGTTGCTGATGACGGAGCGATTTTAACGTTCACCCGCACTACACCACGGAATAAAACTGGTGTGTTTGAAAATGAATTGAAAAGGCTACATTCTACAACAATGTTAATACTTTAATAAACAAAATATTTATAACAAATAACAGACAGTGGGTAAAGATGGATGGATGGATG
>NC_056502.1:256307-262878 GCF_014905685.2 Nematolebias whitei | reverse complement strand
TCTGGTGCTGCATGGAGGACAAGGTGGAGCATTCTCATGCAGAGAACTAGGGCTGGGCGATATGGCTCAAATATAATATTGTGATATTTCAGAGCATTCTGACGATAACGATAAATTTTGTGATATAACAAAAACAAAAAACCAGAAATCATAGTTATTGATTTGACAAAATTAACATTTTGCTTTGCAGTATTATATAAAAATTAAAAAACAAGGGTTAATTTTACTGAAATTACTTTATTTAGTAAAGTATTCAGTCTCCAAGTATAAAATTCTAAAAATAAAAATGATCCTTCTGTTAATTAGATTGTAAGTCTGCACAAAATATAGATCAATAAATCCACCACAAAAATTAAAGTGCGAGTGAAGTTTCCCAAAATAACTAAATAAAATTAATCTTAAGATCTGTTGATCATAAATGTAACATACAACAAAATATTTGTTTCTTTAAATAAGCTGTACCTTCCAGAATCCAAAAAGTGTTCAATACAAAAACAACTGGACTTTATTTGTAACAGAACACGTTTCTCTCCTCATCCCAGGAGCTTTCTCAATTCAAAGAGCAGAGAGTGAGAGATTCTGGTTCAGAGGCTGAGTGAGATAAGACACACACACATAAGACACACACACATAAGACACACACACACATAAGACACACACACACACACACACATGTAGATTTGACAAGTCACACCTCAACACCTTAACAGTAGGTCTTTGTTCCTCTAATTCACAGTCGAGGCCCCTCAGTTCCCATCAGGTGTGAAAACCGGCTGGGGATCTGTTTTAAAGTTGCATTATAGGTTTTTGAAAGTGGAAATCTGAGGCCTCCTCCTCTGTTAAGAGACAGCTTTTCTCTTTTTACATAAATTGCTTCCTTCACCCCCCTCTCAAACCATCTGTGTTCTCAGTCCTCAAAAGAGTGTCCCTTATCTATGAGATGGAGGTGAACAGCTGAGTCTTGTCCAGAGGAGGTAGCTCTCCTGTGTTGAGTCATGCGTCTGTGAAGAGGCTGTTTAGTTTCTCCAGTGTAGAGGTCTGGACAGTCCTGGCTGCACTGGACCGCATACACTACACCACTCTGTTTGTGTATGGGTGTTCTGTCCTTAGGGTGGACCAGCCTATGTCTGAGAGTCCTGCTGGGTTTGAAATGTACTGGGATCTTGTGTTTGTTGAAGATCCTTCTGAGTTTCTCTGATACTCCAGCAACATAATGGATGACAATGTTTTTATGTCTGTTGTTCTCATTTTTCAGTTTATTGGTGTGTTTTGTAGATTTCCTCACTGACTTGACAAAAGCCCAGTTTGGATATCCACATATTTGAAGAGCTTCTTGAACGTGTTTCTGTCCCTTCTGTCTTCGTGGGGACGCATTCGGCCCGATGTTGTAAAGTTCTGATGACAGAGAGTTTGTGTTCCAGTGGATGGTGGGAGTCAAACAGAAGATACTGGTCTGTGTGGGCTGGTTTCCTGTAAACTTCAATGTTGAGGCTGTCCTCTCTCTCCATCTGAACCAAACAGTCCAAAAAAGGCAGCTTGTTGTCGTTTGCATCCTCTCTGGTGAACTTGATGTTGTTATCGACCGAGTTAATGTGTCTGGTGAACGCTTCTATTTCCTTGGCTTGGATTTTGACCCAGGTGTCATCCACATAACGGAACCAATGGCTTGGCTTTGTTCCCTCATAGGAGTGTAGGGCTCTCTGTTCCACTTCCTCCATGTAGAGATTGGCAACAATGGGTGACACTGGACATCCCATGGCACAGCCGTGCTTCTGTCTGTAAAAACTGTCATTGAACTTGAAATAAGTGGTGGAGAGGCAGAGGTCCAACAGGGTGCAGATCTGGTCTGGGGTGAAGTTGGTCCTGTTGATTAAGTACTTGTCTTGTAGAAGTTGTTTTCTGACGGTTTCTACTGCTTCAGAGATGGGTATGCATGTGAAAAGAGAAGACACATCATACGATACAAGGGTTTCTCCTGGGGTTAGTTTCAAGTGTTGAACTTTGTTAGCAAAATCAATGGAGTTCTTTATGTGATGAGGTGCATTTCCAACAAGAGGAGCTAAAATACCTGCCAGATGTTTAGCAATATTGTATGTTACTGAGTTCATGCTGCTGACGATGGGTCTGAGTGGTGTTCCTTCTTTATGTATTTTTGGAAGTCCATAAAGACAGGGAGTGGCTTCCCCTGGGTACAATCTATAATATTATTGTAAGAGGGGGACAGTTGAACCCGGAGGCTCCTCCCCTGTTTAACGATGGACGGTTTCTTTTCACAAAGATGGCCTCCTTTACTCCTCTCTCAAACCATCGTTCCTCTCTGTCCAGGATGTGAACATCTTCATCCCTGAAAGAGTGACCGCTGGCCTGGAGATGAGTGTAGACCTCAGAGTCCTGGCCTGATGATGTTGATCTTCTGTGCTGGTCCATCCTTTTGGCCAGTGGCTGTTTAGTTTCCTCGATGTAAGACTGATCACCCTCCTGACACTGAACAACATACACAATATTGTAATACTGTTTGTGCCGGGGGACTGGATCTTTGAGATGAACCAGTCTTTAATGTATTTTGGGGTTTAAAAGCCACTGGGACGTTATGTTTAGAAAATAAACACTTACAATGCTGTGATTGCTAGTATCACTCAGCCCTCTGTGAACAGTAAACAGCCATCAGGTGCTAATGATCCATTGTTAGGCTGATGGTCCTTCTTGAGCATGTGATCAGCTGGTTCTGGTTGTCAGCAGCAAACTGGTTGATCCAGTCTGAGAAGGTGCTATTTAAGAGACTGAGCTGAATACAGCACCTCAGACTGAGGAAGTCCTTTGGATGAGAGACGAAACATTTCTATATTTTTTTAGTTTTGTTTTTTGAATGTCCAGAGGACCAGATTGAACTTTTTCAGATTTATAGATGAATGTTTCTGTTCAGCACCTGAGACGACTTCTGTTGTGACTTGGAGCTTTAGAAATAAGATGAACTGAAAAAAACTGATTTGGAAGGATGGATTAGAGTTTAAAGGAAATTTCACCTAGATCAGCTGTTCATTGAAAGTCATTCATTTATTAAAATGTATTTGTTAAAGAAACCATGATCAGCTGATCATAAATCATTCTCCCTTATATTCCAGTGTCGATCAATATTTGAACATTGTGTGGGCGGAGAGCTGTGCTGTAACCTGCAGGTAACCACGGCAACAGAAGGGATGCTTCACTGAGGCGTAGGCGTGTGAACACCCAGAGTGAAAAACTCACTGCACAATGTGTTGGGCTAAATATGTGAATTAGCAGTGACAGGTGACTCGCATGCACCTGTCATGTGACTCACATGCACCTGTCATGTGACTCGCATGCACCTGTCAGGTGACTCGCATGCACCTGTCATGTGACTCACATGCACCTGTCAGGTGACTCGCATGCACCTGTTATGTGACTCGCATGCACCTGTCATGTGACTCACATGCACCTGTCAGGTGACTCGCATGCACCTGTTATGTGACTCACATGCACCTGTCAGGTGACTCACATGCACCTGTCATGTGACTCACATGCACCTGTCAGGTGACTCGCATGCACCTGTTATGTGACTCGCATGCACCTGTCATGTGACTCACATGCACCTGTCAGGTGACTCGCATGCACCTGTCATGTGACTCGCATGCACCTGTCATGTGACTCGCATGCACCTGTCATGTGACTCGCATGCACCTGTCATGTGACTCGCATGCACCTGTCATGTGACTCGCATGCACCTGTCAGGTGACTCGCATGCACCTGTCAGGTGACTCGCATGCACCTGTCAGGTGACTCGCATGCACCTGTCATGTGACTCGCATGCACCTGTCAGGTGACTCGCATGCACCTGTCATGTGACTCACATGCACCTGTCAGGTGACTCGCAGGTAAGTCTCGGCTTTATTTCACACACACCTGGAAATCCCAACCTACGAATCTGATTCTTGGGTTGGTTCTGACCAACACGTGCATTTTCTGATGTGCACGTGATGGGACATGTGAATGTACGGTGCCTCAGAACCGGTCAGAGCGGCAGCTCCACTCTGTAAAGATGTGGTAGCTTTCTGTCCGTCTCCAACTGGACCGGGCCGGCCTTCATCTGGGCTGGTCGGTCCGTGTTCAGTTCTCAGACGGAGAACTTTCCTGACAGGATGCCGAATTCTGAACCGAGTCCGAATAAAGTTCTGACCCGGCACGAGGAACCTGTGGCTGGACTGCACACAGAGCAGGACGGACAGATCTGACTGAACCACTTCTGTTTCTAGTTTTTCTTAGGATCAATAAAATCAGCTGATTTCAGTTTACAGGTCAAAGGTCAAACTTTTAGTCCACTTCCTGTATGACGCTCGCGCACGCGCACTGCCTCCCCTCCCCCCAGTTTCCTCTGCAGGACAAAGCGGCCACGCTGCCGTTACCGGAAACAGTCCAAAACATCCCCAAAGTCCGCCGACACCGGTACCGGCCCACGCGCCGCACGAACACATACATACCGGGACACGCACTCGCGAGCACGCGCAACCCGTGGCAGGAACGAGCGAGCGCGGTTTCAGTTCGCGAAAAAAAAAAAGTCCGCTTCCCGTTTCTGAGCTCCAACTTTCCTCCGCAGATTTCTTTTAAACTGCGACCAGAACCGGGCCGGGATCCACCAGAACCCGTCAATGATCCAAAAGAACCCGTCAATGATCCATCAGAACCCGTCAATGATCCATCAGAACCCACTGATGATCGATCAGAACCCATCGATGATCGATCTGCCGTGTGTCTGTCAGGAACGGAACCAGCTGTCATGATCAACCCAAACGGAACACGATGAGGACCAAAGTCTGATCCAGAACCTGATCGCTTGTGATCCGGTCCAGAAGCTGATGGTTTGTTGAGCGGTTCCGGTGGACCCACCTTCAGGTTGATCTCCTTCATCCTGTCGGTCCTCCTGCTCTCCAGCAGCCGGGACATCCCTCTGACGGCTCAGCTCAGCAGAACCAGACCACAAACCGAATCAGGAACAAAGTGCGGGGTTCTGGTCCCGAGCCGTTAGCGGTCCAAACCGGAGGCGGAGCTACGTTCTGATTGACAGCGCCTCTGTTTACTTCTGACTAATCAAAGCGCAGCCCGCTGCTGCAGCGCTCAGCCAATCAGATCACGGCTCGTACTTTAGAACCCGCCCACCCACACATGTTTGGGGTCGTTTGATTTACAGACTGGGGCAGCGGGAGATGACGGGGGTGGGGGTTAGTCTCTATGACAACGCGTCAATTTGTCACGTGATCTAGTGAGCCAACCAAAGCGCTGTAAGGAGTCACATGACCATAGATATCATATATGTGTTTATACCTATGGCTGACTGGACCGGAGCATTTAGCTCCGCCCCCGACACTTGAACACTGAACAACAGAATCAGTGTGACGTGGAACCGCCGAGAATCACCCCGCCCAACAGGTTTATCTGCGGGCTGCGCGTGTAACAATTCACGAGCCCAACCAGCTGCTGCGGAACACAAAGAGATCCAGACACAAGACAGACTGGCGTGTCAGCGCGGCCGCCATCTTGGATGGGTCTCTGAGCATGGGCATATTAATAAATGTATAAATGAATACCTTTTATACTTAAAAAAGAAACGTTTGATTGTTCACTTTAATTTATTTATTTCTCTCTCACCCCCCCCCCCCCCCACACACACACACACACACTCCTGAGCCTTCTGTACACACCAACAATTTCTTCATATTCATTCAACCTTTATTTTTTCAGGTAAATCCCATTGAGCCTCGAGGACTCATTTACAAGAGAGACCTGGTTTAACAAAGAAAGATGACAACAATAAACAGTTATAAAAAGTCATACAGATTTTTTATTTTTTTTTAACAAACAGGATGGCTTAAAAAATAAAAGCAACAAAAATAGCTAGATTCTAAGGCTAATGTAGAAAACTAAAAACAGGAACATACCATACCACTTTATTTATAAAGCACTTAAAACAGCAACAAGGTCAACCAAAATGCTGTACAGACAGAACAACAGGTAACTCAAGAAGCAAAATACAAAATGAAGTAAATCAGAATAAAGACATAAAAACGATGCAGATAATGACGACAACATGTCTGCATTGGTCCCTGCCAGGAGTTCAACAGATCCTTAAAGCCACTTAGAGAGGTCAAAGGTCGAGAGCTTTCTATTAGGGCTGCAACTAACGCTTATTTCAATAATTGATTCATCGGCCGATTATTTTTTTCAATTAATCGATGAATCGGCAAAAAAAACAAAAAAACATTTTAATTTCCACCCCTTTATTCCGAAATTGAACATTTGACTGACATAGCAATTCACACTAAAAACAGGTTGCTATTTGACTATTCTGTTAGTAAAATATTGAATAATAAAAATAAAAGTTAGTCAAATAGCTTAAAAAATAAATGTACACAAAAATATATACAAATGTGTCTTTATACCTGCACAATATGTAGCTACTTTGTAAAATGTGTCCTTGAGGGAAGAGTGTAACCTGGATTAAAAGTGTGGAATATTGTAACCTGGATTAAAAGTGTGGATTATTGTAACCTGGATTAAA
>NC_056502.1:252236-256297 GCF_014905685.2 Nematolebias whitei | reverse complement strand
TGGATTAAAAGTGTGGATTATTGTAACCTGGATTAAAAGTGTGGATTATTGTAGTGAAGCCTTCGTCTTCAACCATGGACAGAGGCCTCATGTCAGTGACGATCATGTTCAGGATGTTTCAGTGAAGACAGCTGCTGCTGTGGTGTCCATGATGTTTGTCCATCATGAAGGATATTGTTGTTGTTTGTTGTTGTTTTCTGGAATGAGACAGTAAATATGTATTATAGCATAATTTACAGCAACTCAAGAAATGCTTTGTTTCACTTACAGTGTTAGGTTCAGGCAAAAGTAGCTCAAAGAGCAATTAAACACACACACACACACACACACACACACACACACACAGGTTTGTTTTGCTATCTTTGTGGGGCCTTTGCATTGACTTCCATTCATTTTTCATTCATTTCTATAGCCTAACCATGACCTTTATCCATAACCTAACCATTACCAGTACATACCTAACCCTAAACCTAACACATCCTCAATTCACACCTTAGTCCTAAACCTAGCCCCTAACCCACCAACGGGACTTCTTCTTATGGGGCCCGGGCTTTGGGCCCCATAAGGAGCAGTTGGTCCTCACAATGTAGTATAAGTTGGAAAAATGGGCCTCACAAAGTAGCATAAACAAGGACACACACACACACACACACACATATATAAAATACTTAATTTCACACATTTGAGTAGATGTAATTAATTACTTTAATTCCTGTTTAAATGCAATTCATCCTGCCATACCTGCAGTGTCTTCAGACTTTGCCAGCAAATTAAAAGTTGAAGCTTAATCATTAAATTATTATCTTTGTGTTAGATTTATTTATAAATCACATTTAAACACTGCTTGTACCAATTAAATTAAATAAAAGGTAACACACGTTCTCTATCACCGTCATTAATCAGATAAACAAACAAACAAACAAACAGCTTCTTCTACCAGAGAGACTGACGTTACGTTTTCTCTCTTGAAACAGAACAAAGTGTTAAATTGTAGAGACTCACCTGCAACACATGAAGAGTTGTATCAGCTGCAGCTCCTTCCTCCTCCTCGTGACTCCGACATGTTTACGTTTTATCTCCGTGGTTCTCTCGTGTCGAAGATTTTCAAAGCGTCATGCTTCTCGTTTTTTATCTTTGTGAAGTTCTCCCACTCTTTGGAGGACTTGGGTCAAACAGTTTTCACTGCGTTGGTCATTTGTAAAATTTACTTAATTTCCTTTGAAAAGAGCCTCTGCTTTGTTTCCCCCCTCGCTCTGTTCAACTCGCGCTGCAGAGTAGTTTTTTTTTTTTTTACTTTATTCAGTCATTCAGCATTGACAATGAACTGCCCGTGAACAAAACGAAACGGCTCCGCAGCGCCATGAAAGACGCATAATCGCGCGACACAACAAACCGATAATGAAATTCGTTGCCAACGCTTTTAATCATCGATTTTTATCGATTCGTTGTTGCAGCCCTAATTTCTATCAACATGGTGGCGGATACGCTGCTTTCAGAACTACGACTGATGGAATATATTTTTAATCTCGTAGTTAATCTATGTCAGATTCCAGGTGCTGTGACCGACATCTGAGTTGGAAGAGACACAATCTGATCCAGTTCTAATATCGCTGTTTATAGAATGAGGCACGCACACACGTCGTGCTGCACTATAACATATTAAATGTTTTAAATAATAAAAGTTTAATAATAATAAACAGTATTTATGTTAGTGTTTCTGTGCTCGTCATGGATTGTCAACAACAAACACCTTGTTCAAGCATAAGGGTGTCCATATGTGCTCTTGGCACCAGGACACCCTAGGCCGCGGTTCAATGATTGACTTTGTCATCGTCTCATCTGATCTGCGGCCACATGTCTTGGACACTTGGGTGAAGAGAGGGGCGGAGCTGTCCACTGATCACTACCTAGTGGTGAGTTGGCTCCGATGGTGGGGGAGGATGCCGGTCAGACCTGGCAGACCCAAACGTATTGTAAGGGTTTGCTGGGAACGTCTGGCAGAGTCTCCTGTGAGACAGAGTTTTAACTCCCACCTCCTCGAGAACATTGAACATGTTCCGGGGTAGGTGGGGGACATTGAGTCCGAGTGGGCCATGTTCCGTGCCTCTATTGTCAAGGTGGCTTACCGGAGCTGCGGCCGCAAGGTTGTCAGTGCCTGTCGCGGCGGCAACCCTCAAACCCGGTTGTGGACACCGTCGGTGAAGGATGCTGTCAGGCTGAAAAAGGAGTCCTATCAGGCCTTTTTGGCCTGTGGGACCTCGGAAGCAGCTTATGGGTACCGGCAGCCAAGCGATATGCGGCTCGGGTGGTTGCTGAGGCAAAACCTCGGGCATGGGAGGAATTCGGAGAGGCCATGGAGAATGACTTCCGCATGGCTTCGAGGCGATTTTACTGACCACATCAACTCTGTGGATAAATACATCAAGTTCACACGAGAAGATGAAAAAATGGCAAGTTGGCTTTCTTGGACTGTGAGGTCTCAGTCTCTGATAGAGGACATTTACAAACTGAGGTGTACCGCAAACCCACCCACACAGACCAGTATTTGCAGTTTGACTCCCATCACCCTTTGGAGCACAAGTTAGGAGTCATCAGGACTCTGTATCACAGAGCAGACAGCGTCCCCACTAGCTCAGGAGCCAGGCAGAAGGAGAAATCCCACACAGGACAGGCTCTAGAGCAATGTGGATATCCTAACTGGGCCTTCCTGAAAGCAGAGAAGAAACCCAAACAGGACTCCAGTCAGCCATCAGGTGAAAAGGAGGAACCCAGACCCAGACCAGTGGTCATTCCATATGTTGAGGGAGTATCAGAGAAACTGAGACGTTTATTTTCTAAACATAACGTCCCAGTGGCTTTTAAACCCCAAAATACATTACGGCAAAGACTGGTTCATCCCAAAGATCCAGTCCCCCGGCACAAACAGAGTAATGTTGTATATGCTGTTCAGTGTCAGGAGGGCTGTGATCAGTCTTACATGGGGGAAACAAAACAGCCACTGGCCAAAAGGATGGCCTAGCACAGAAGATCAACATCATCAGGCCAGGACTCTGTGGTCTACACTCATCTCAAGGCCAGCGGTCACTCTTTCAGGGATGAAGATGTGCACATGCTGGATAGAGAGGAACGATGGTTTGAGAGAGGAGTAAAGGAGGCCATCTTTGTGAAAAGAAATCGTCCATCATTAAACAGGGGTGAAGGCCTCCGTGTTCAACTGTCCCCCTCTTACAATGCTGTTATTGCTAGTATCACTCAACCCCCTGTGAATAGTAAACAGCCATCAGTGTACTAATGATCCATTGTTAGGCTGATGGTCCTTCTTGAGCATGTGATCAGCTGGTTTTGGTTGTCAGCAGCAAAACTGGTTGATCCACTCTGAGAATGTGCTATTTAAGAGACTGAGCTGAATACAGTACCTCAGACTGAGGAAGTCTCTCGGATGAGAGACAAAACGTTTCTACATTTTTTTGTTGTTTTGCTTTGTTTTGTTTTTTTGAATGTCCAGAGGACCAGCTTTAACTTTTTTAGATTTTTCTACCTGGATTATTGAGCATGCATAAGGAGATCTGGAGTCATGTGTGACCACAGTTACTTGCCCACCCGCATTGGGTCAATTCATCTCACAAGACCCTCGGAGCATGTGGAAGGGCATTAAATGCATAACAGATTATAAAGGAAGGAGTGAACAATGCCCCAAAGACCCATCTCTGCCTGATGCCTTCAAGAAGTTCTATGCACGCTTTGAAGACCCGAACAGACCACCCAGCACTAGACTCACCTCACCACCAGATGAAGAGCATCTCAGCGTGACCTCAGCCGAAGTAAGGAGTACCTTCAGGAGGATTAATCCTCACAAAGCAACCGGCCCAGATAACATCCCAGGAAAAGTGTTGAAAGATTGTGCCAATCAGCTCTGCGAGGTGCTGGCAGACATCTTTAACACCTCACTTACCCTGGAGACAGTTCCCACCTGCCTGAAGACTGCCACTATCATCCCAGTCCCAAAAAGCTCTACAGTGACTGGTCTGAATGACTATCGGCCAGTGGCCCTCACCCCGATA
>NC_056502.1:251024-252136 GCF_014905685.2 Nematolebias whitei | reverse complement strand
ACTTACATGAATTAGGCACGGGGAACTCAGGAGGCACGAGAGACACGAGGAACTCGAGGGACCAGGAAGACTCAGGGAAAGACTCAGGAGACCCAAGGAAAGTAACCAACGAAGACGACCCGACGAAAAACAAGACAGAATAGGACGACTTAAATACAGGGAGAAGATGAGACATGATAACAAACAGCTGGGACGAGACACAGGTGGCACTAATGGGACTAATGAGGGAGCACGAGGGAAACAGACACAAACCGGGCCACAGAAAAGTACCATTCTTACAGTACCCCCCCACAAGGACGCCTCCAGGCGTCCCCAAAAAACCCCCCTCCCGAAGGACTAGGGTGGGTGGAGGGTGGCACTGCAAGTGTGGAGGGCCCGAGGAAAACACGAGGACCAGAGAAAAGACACGAGGGACCAAAGAAAAAAGGACACGAGGGACCAGAGAAAAAGGACACGAGGGACCAAAGAAAAAAGGACACGAGGGACCAGAGAAAAAGGGCACGAGGAGCCACAGAAAAAGGGACACGAGGAACCACAGAGAAAGGGACACGAGGAACCACAGAGAAAGGGACACGAGGAGCCAAAGAACGAGGACACGAGGAGCCAAAGAACGAGGACATGAGGGACCAGAGAAAAAGGGCACGAGGAGCCAGAGAAAAAGGACACGAGGAGCCAGAGAAAGGACACGAAGAACCAGAGAAGGGACACGAGGAACCAGAGAAGGGACACGAGGAACCAGAGACAGTACACAAGGGATCACAAGGGATTTGGACGGTCAAGGGATCGTCCCTAAGAGTCACTGTTCCGGCGGGCGGCTGGGAGGCTGTCCATCAAACCGAGCCAGGTCAGGGGGGTGGCTGGGAGGCTGTCCATCAAACCGAGCCAGGTCAGGGGGGGCGGCCAGGAGGCCGTCCAAAACACAGGGCCAAAGGGAACACGGCCTGCATTAAGGAGACCTGGGGAGCTGCAGCATGCGGCGTGGAGACCTGGGGAGCTGCAGCATGCGGCGTGGAAGCCTGGAGAGCTGCAGCATGCGGCGTGGAAGCCTGGAGAGCTGCAGCGGGCGGCGTGGAAGCCTGGAGAGCTGCAGCGGGCGGCGTGGAAGCCTGGAG
>NC_056502.1:250082-250924 GCF_014905685.2 Nematolebias whitei | reverse complement strand
ACTTACATGAATTAGGCACGGGGAACTCAGGAGGCACGAGAGACACGGGGAACTCGAGGGACCAGGAAGACTCAGGGAAAGACTCAGGAGACCCAAGGAAAGTAACCAACGAAGACGACTCGACGAAGAACAAGACAGAATAGGATGACTTAAATACAGGGAGAAGACGAGACATGATAACAAACAGCTGGGACGAGACACAGGTGGCACTAATGGGACTAATGAGGGAGCACGAGGGAAACAGACACAAACCGGGCCACAGAAAAGTACCATCCTTACAACCATGGCCTCAGATTTGGAGGAACTGATCCTCATCCCGGCCACATCACACTCAGCTGCGAACCGCTCCAGTGAAAATTGTAGATCACAACCTGATGAAGCCAATCACCCAATGAAGCCACATCATCTGCAATAAACAGAAACAAGATCCTAAAGTCACCAAAATGGATCACCTCAACACCTTAGCTGTGCCTAGAAATTCTTTCCATAAAAGTTATGAACAGAATCGGTGACAAAGGGCAACCTTGGCGGAGTCCAACTCTCACCGGGAACGAGCCCGACTTACTGCCGGCAATGTGGACCAAGTTCTGACAGCAGTCATACAGTGACCTAACAGCCCATATCAAAGGACCTGGTACCCCGTACTCCCAGAGTACCCCTCACGGGTTTCCTGAAGGACTCGGTCGAATGCCTTCTCCAAATCCACAAAGCACATGTAGAGTGGTTGGGCAAACTCCTGTTGCAACACGAGCTGTTACGGGTCCCAAGCTACTGCAACTAGCTGTTGCTAGCTGTGGGTCTCAGGCCACATCTTGTACCCCAGGTCTGCCTCCAGCTCATGC
>NC_056502.1:247646-249982 GCF_014905685.2 Nematolebias whitei | reverse complement strand
CCCCCCCCCCCCCCCCCCCCCCCTGGCTTGGACCTCCCTCAGAAGTAGCAACTCACACTATAAATAAATCAAGGTAACGTGAAATAAGTTTTACCAATTGGATTAAATCAAGGCAGGAAACGTTTACAGTTTACAGTGCTGGCCTGTCTGATACACGATGCGAGATCTTGGACCGAAAGGGCCGGATATCACACAGCATTACAAATATATAGGGCCTAGGCTCCTCCTTCACACAAGGGAGCACAGCCTATCACGTGAATAAGGGGCTGGTCTAAATGTGATCTCAAGAATCTTATGTGTTCTGACGTGTCAGGAAAAATTATACGGTGCAGAAAAAGCCTTTCTATGTGGTGCAGCAAGCAAATAAATAAATAAAACTATATTCCTTGACAGATATTGAATCCCTGGGAGACTCATTTTTAGAGTTGCTGGCCTGTTTAAACCAGTCAGAACCAAGTCATAATTTCAATATAATCTGTCTCTGAGCAGATCAAAAAACCCTGGGTCAGTCTAGATAAAATAATAACAACTCCCCCTGGTTCGAGGGACCTAGAGAATTTCCTAAAATATCTCCCAGTTTGATACCGCCAGAATGCAAGCAATTCATCAAGTTTCTCTATGTGTTTGAATGTAACTACTCGCATGTGTGAGTGGAGGATGCCTTGTGGCTATAGACTTGACCTGACCAGCTCAAGTCAAATGAAATGCCAGCTGATGACTATAACGTGTGACCTGCCCACTTCAGGTCAATTGCCTCTCTCAGCTCCTGGCATTTTGCCAATGACTCTGGCACCCCCTTAATGAGAAGTAGGAGATTATGGAAATATTTATAACATTGACTATGTCAGTACTAAAAAAGATTTGATTTGAGGATTGCAAAAAGCGTTCTAAGCAAGAAAGTGTTCTGATCGAGGAATGTTTATTAGTTGTAGACCTGATCTCTCTTTTTGACTCTAGGTGGTCTTCCCCAGGCCTGGTCCATCTGGAAAGGAAAAAAAGGAAAGGAAAAACAAAAAACCTTGGTGCCTGTCCAATCATGCCCAATTTATTGGCATCGGGGTGTTGCCGGTAACTTAGCCTGTCACAGCAGAAAATGTGTATGTGGATAAACTGATGTAAACATTAATCTATGTGTTTTTACGTTGTATGTAAATAACAGAACCTCCCAACTCCACCTGGTGACCTGATGTAAAAACATACTACAAAGTAATCAACAAATCTATTCACCCATTCAACCACTCCTCAGTTTAATTACAATTTAGATGCCTAAATTTATAAGTCCACCTCCTGGAAAACCTGCATCCTAAAACTACTGTCATTGTTTGCAAAACATGTAATAATCAAAAACAATTCCTTGTCTCCGGTCCCTCGTCATGGCACGTAAAGCACATCAGCTGTGGAAAATTCATCATTTTATAGGACTCCAAAAGTCCATCAAATGTTTATCAACGCAAGTCCACCATATAGTGGTGTTAATCCACCTTGCTATGCTCTCAAACCCTAAAAACATTTATTTTCATTCAGTCACACATTAATCTGTAATCAATTAATCAAATCATCAAATTAATCATTAAAAATAATAATTAAATACGCAACAAACTAAATTATCATGTCCAAGCATGTTAATTCAATAAAAATCTCCTTATGCCCCATAATACCATACCATAACATACCAATTTATTTATAGAGCACTTAAAACAGCAACAAGGACAAACCAATGTGCTGTACAAAAGAAAACAAACATGCACAGCGGACAGGAAAACATAAAATAGAAATACAGATACAAATAGCAGCAGGAGCTAACTAAAATGGCCAACAGAGTAGAAAACAGACAGGACCAAAACAAATCACACCGTGTTAAAGGCAAGAGAATAGAAGTGGGTCTTCAAGCGAGACTTAAAGACTGAGAGTGTGGGAGCCTGCCGGACACTCAGTGGCAACTCATTCCACAGTCGTGGACCTGCAACAGAGAAAGCCCTGTCACCTCTGAGCTTACGACGGGTTTCTGGGACTGAGAGAAGCATCTGGTCTGCTGACCTCAGAGAGCGCGGTGGGACATATGGCTGCAGAAGATCAGTGAGATAGGATGGGGCGGAACTGTTCAGTGATTTAAAAACATACATGAGAATTTTGAAATGGATCCGAAGGTGAATGGGTAGCCAGTGCAGGGAGGCCAAAACTGGCGTGATGTGCTCTCTATAGCCTGTACCAGTTAAAAATCGGGCTGCAGCATTTTGGACCAGTTGTAGACGAGCAATGGAGGACTGACTGATTCCAAACAGAAGTGAATTGCAGTAATCAAGCCTAGATGTTATGAAGGCGTGGATCACTGTCTC
>NC_056502.1:238908-247546 GCF_014905685.2 Nematolebias whitei | reverse complement strand
TTTAGATTTTTCTACCTGGATTATTGAGCATGCATCAGGAGATCTCTATAGCCTGTACCAGTTAAAAATTGGGCTGCAACATTTTGGACCAGTTGTAGACGAGCAATGGAGGACTGACTGATTCCAAACAGAAGTGAATTGCAGTAATCAAGCCTAGATGTTATGAAGGCGTGGATCACTGTCTCGAGGTTCTTTTTGTTGAGTATAGGCTTCAGCTTAGACAGCCGTCTCAGCTGAAAAAAACAGGATTTGACCATCATGTTTACGTGACTGTTGAGTTTTAAGGACGGGTCCATTATCACCCCCAGATTAGTGACCTTTTGTTTCTCTAGCGGGGCTAGAGAGAAAAGGTCAATGTCATGGTTCATGAGTGAGCCACTGGGATGGAACAGCATGACCTCAGACTTCTTTTCATTGAAGCTTAAGAAGTTTAAAGCCATCCAGTCCCGGATGTCAGCCAGGCAGTCAAGAAGAGGCTGAATAGAGCGCGTGCCTCTGTGCCTCAGGGGGAAGTAAATTTGGCAATCATCGGCGTAGAAATGAAAGGGTATGTTGTGTTTGCGGAAGATAGCACCTAGTGGCAGCAGGTATAAAGAAAAGAGAAGGGGGCCGAGGATGGACCCCTGTGGTACCCCCCACTGGAGCGCTGTCGATGCCGAACTAAAATCTTTGATATTGACACAGAAGGTTCTGTCAGAGAGGTAGGACCCAAACCATTTAAGGGCTGACCCTGTGATGCCCACCCACTGCTCCAGTCTAGAAATGAGGATCTTGTGGTCGATGGTGTCAAAAGCAGATGTAAGGTCCAATAGGACAGGCAGCACAGAATCACCTGCGTCTGTGGATATGAAAATGTCATTAAAAACCTTCAGTAGAGCAGTTTCAGTGCTATGGAGAGATTTGAAGCCAGATTGGAATAACTCTAGGATAGCGTGATCCCCCAAAAACTGTTTCAACTGAGACTCCACAATTTTTTCCAGTAGTTTAGAGGTGAATGGGAGTCTGGAGACAGGCCGGAAGTTGGACATGACTGAGGGGTCAAGGTTAGGTTTTTTCAGGAGGGGCTAGACAGCAGCATGTTTAAAAGTCTTTTGCACCACACCTGAGGATAAACTGCTATTCAGAATAGCGAGAATATAAGGACCCAGGGTAGGAAAAACTTCCTTTAGCAGTCGAGGGGGGACCACATCAAAGGGGGAACCAGATGGCTTCATGCTGCACATTACCTGCTCCAGAGAGGACAGAGAGATGGGCTCAAAGTGGTCAAACACAGCCACACACTGAGATGGGATGGACAGATCATGAGCTGGTGGAGAAATGAGTGCCCGGGTGTTTGCCACTTTTTCTAAAAAGAAATGGAGGAAGTTTTCACACAGCTCAGTTGAGGCTTCCAGAGGTGAAGGCTCACTGAGGTGTAGAACTGAGTTCAGGGTGGAGAAAAGAACTCGGGGGTTGTGGGAGTTGGAGACAATTAAATCAGAGAAGAATTTACATTTGGCAGCTTTAACGGTTTTCTGATAATGACGCCAACTCTCCCTTAACATTTGAAAAGACACCTGGAGCCTGTCCTTCCTCCACCTTTGTTCAGCTCTGCGACACTGCCGCCTAACGGCTCGCGTGACGTCATTCAGCCAAGGCTCAGATCTAAGTTTCGTTTTTCTGGTCTTAAGGGGAGCAACACGGTCCAGAACATCTAAACAGGCAGAGTTGAACTGAGAGGTTAGCTCCTCAGTGGTAAGAGACACCGGGAACTGTTCGATCCTCTCAGAGTTAAAACCTTCATTAAAACGAGCAGCAGTGAAACGGTTAATGGAACGCGTACGTGCAGGAACGCACGTCTTAGCAGTATGACAAGGGGGGGGGTGAAGTCAAACAATACAGGCATGTGATCTGAAAAAACATTGTCACCGATTTTCAAATTAGAAACTGAGACATCGCGTGTTAAAACGAGGTCCAGCGTGTGACAATGTTCTTGGGTGGGACCGTGTACCTGTAATACTGTAAATATTCCTAAAAACTAATATTTCACCCACACCATTAACACCCCATAATCATCTAATCAACCATTTTATACCACAAAGTAGTCTGAGAAGACTCAGTTAATGCTAAATAAGAAAATCATAATGTCCTCCCTCTTTCCTTAAAATCACTCTTACTTTAAAATCATCAGTTTCAGAATCAATGAACACATAATAGATGTTCAAATGAATAATTTAAACCCCTAAACAAAATCAACCTAACTGTAGCTTCAAAAGTTAATAACAATATTCAAGTAAGTCAGAATTCACAGTCTTAATTGATTACTATTGTAACCATAGCCTAAAAATAATTGTAATTTCAAAACGGTGTTTTATAATTATTTCAGTATATCCAAAATTCAAAACCTTTAGTCTATTCATCATCAGTTAGCAATAATTAAACTCTTAGCCATAACTATAATAAAAACAGCAAGTTCACAGTTTCAAAGTGTTTGATTGGCTAAAAATATATTTTAAACCCCCCACCTGTATGGAAAAGAAAAATAGAAATTAGAACCCCTTCAATTATCTAGTAACGGTAATTTGATGTAAATAAACTCTCACAGTCAGATTAGTATGAATCTGAAAAACCCTCCTGGCCTGAATAATGATAACACCCTCATTTGATGTGTTTGATGTTCTCAGCCCAGGGAGTAGAAACGGTGACTTTTCCTCCTGGCACGCCACCTTTCCCGATCTCCAGAGTAGTCCCTCTGTTATTTGGTAGGTCAGATGAAGTCTGGCATCCATCCACATCCGCATCCTCCACCAGACCCCAACACTCGCTGGACACTTCGAAATATCCTTCAAAAACCCAGTCAGTGGACTCTCAACGCCTGTCAGTGACCCGTCCGCAGAAACAGGTTGTTCCTCGCCCCCAGTAGACGTCCTTAAGTCTCCATCCAGGAACACCTGCAGAGATACTTTGAGGGTGGTGGTGATGGTGGTGTGTGTGTGTGTGGGGGGGGGGGGGGGTACAGCCATCTACACTTGCATGGTTTTCAATTTATGTAACATCAATAGAGTATATATCAGCTCTGTGTTATTATCAGCTGTAAGGTTAAGGTTCCTAACAGCATAATTTAGTATTTTCCTGATTAGTAATTATGAAACTGTCACATTACCATTATCATTTTACGTGTGGTTCCTGGCCTCTGAAGACATCTGCAAATCTGATCATTACCTCTCCATATCAATAACAAAAAACACAAGTAAAAAGTGATAAGAAAAATTTTTGCCTGTGAAAAAACAGGAGAAAAACCTGGAAGTGGCAGAAATTAAGATTCTGAGGCTCTCCAGGAGTGACAAGGATAGATAAGACCAGGAAAAAAATCATTAGAGGTACAACACAGGTTGAACAACTGGGAGATAAAGTTAGAGAGGATAGACTGAGACGGTTTGGACATTTCCAGGGGAGGGACAGTGGCTATATTGGTAGAAGGGTGTTAGAAAGGATGTCAGCAGCTGTCAGGAAAAACAAAACCGAAGTCTGGAGCAAGAAATATAAGGATAATGTGGCACCAGGATGGGTCTGGACAACCTGTCAAAAAATGGTTAAGAGTTACACAAATAAATATTCTCATCCTGAATTTCACCCCTGCTTTTCAAGGGACTTGTATAAAAATTGTTTTTATGCTACTAGTACTTAGTGTATTTTTTTAGTTAACGTCATTCCTAGTTCATATTAGAGCTGTCATTTCTAACCTGAACCCAAAACCCGGCCCGGCCCGACCCGGATTAGGGCTGGGCCATTATAATATGATTTATGGCTGGGCCGGGCCAGTCTCAGGCTTTGATGTGGTTTTATGAATCATACTGTCATGTTTTGCCCCTCACAGCCAATCATGTTTATGTTGTTCCTGCCAAGCTCTGCCTGTTCCTGTCTCTCACTCTCTCCCAGCAATCAAGCTCATGCTCTGCACCTGTTCACCTCCCTACTTAAGCTCCCTCCAGTCACTCAGTCAGTGCCAGATTCTCGAACCTGCAAAGTAATAGAAATCCAGCATACCCAGTCTTGACTCCTGCCTCGTTTCTGAACCATTGCCTGTTTTTGACTCCTCGCCTTTCCTGCCCCTCTTGGATTGATCTGCTTTCTGCTTTATGGTAACAACTCTGTGCCCTCTCTTGACCACGATTCTGGATCACGTTTTTGGCTCTGTTCTGCTCTCTGCCTCACTGTGTACAAACCCCTGCTTCCCCTCTTGGACTTTGGAACCGGATCTCTCCTTTTTGGACCTACACAGTCTTTTCTGCTCCGCTGCTGCTGTTACTCTGCATGAGTGACGTCATCGGCACCAGCGTGACAACAGTACCTGTTACTCCATCTAGACAGAAGATCTGACCCAGGCCCGGACCCTGTACTACACCAGAACCTGTTTATCTCTTAATAAACATTTTAAATCATTCCTGTTGTTGGGTGTTGATGTGCTGATCCAAAACTGGTTCTTCTCACATACAGCAGAAATCAAAGTAAATACTGCACAATATAACAGTGTGTTAATATACTTAGAGGAGGAGGCAGTAAGTTTACTGATGAGGAATATAAATAAATAAAATAGAGTGCAGAAGTTAATCAGACTGTGAAAAGAGAGCAGTGCTGCCGGCACATTGAGCAACAATTACGCATGGCCCCGCTGACCCTGCTCCTCTTATGACACATCTGAGGATTAACACTTGACCTGCACACAATTAAGTGACATAATGGAGCAAAACAATATACAAAAGAAAAGCTAAAACGGGAAACCTCATGCTTCAAAGCCAACACGGTACAAATTCTGAGGTCTGGATTCTGGACACTTGTTGAAAACTCTCCAGAAATGTGAAACCATCACAGCTGGCAAAGCTCTTGTACGATATATTAATTAATCTGGTCTGTCTGTGCAGCTCTCAAAGACTGTACTTCAGATGGACGAGACAAGATTCAGCACCGTCTCAAGTTGATGCAAGACATTACACCGAACTGTGTGTGAAGAGGCTCGCGGGGAGCAGGCACACATGGACAACGTCTCCCCCGACATGTTCAGCTTTTTAGTCACATTTCTAGAACTGTTTTACCGTGCGCAGAGAGAGCTGCAGGGTGACAAATATCACACTATCAACCTCTGCAATGAGAAGCTGAAGCAACACTGTCCTGACTCATGTACAGATGCAGATGCACCACAGACACGCAGAAGTACTGGAGCACACAATCATTATCCATGACTTAGAGCTGCACTTTTCCTGTGGCCTAATTTTAACTAAAATGATGACACCTGCTGATGCACGTCAGGTGCACGCTCACTCAGGTCCACACTGCTCTCAGCTGGCAGCACAGCGGAGGAACCGACTGCTCTCCAACGTGCTACGGTGGACGCAATATTGTTCTTTCATGACAACATGTAAAACCATGTAAGTAGAACACAATAACTTCTTGACTGATTTTTAAATATATTTATAATTTTGTATTTCGGCAACTTGGGTCTAATTATTTTGCAGGTTCATAGCTGAGGAAACGAGGCTGTGGCTGCATGACGACTCGGCACAAACTGAGCCAGCTGTATATATGCACTTTTTATTGTGTTCACCTTGGTGCAATTCTTATTAATATATTTTTTTGATAATTTTATTGTTCTTTATCACTCCCGTTATTGTTGCAATTCAAGATTGTGCAATATTAGTTTCCAACTACTGTTATTCTTTTATCCATCCATCCATCCATACATCCATCCATCCATCTTTACCCACTGTCTGTTATTTGTTATAAATATTTTGTTTATTAAAGTATTAGCATTGTTGTAGAATGTAGCCTTTTCAATTCATTTTCATGCACACACCAGTTTTATTCCGTGGTGTAGTGCGGGTGAACGTTAAAATCGCTCTGTCATCAGCAACAGCATGACTCAGCTTAATTTAGATAACAGTCTATCCAAACAATAAATAGTGGCTATCCAAGGACATAAAAACCTGCCTGCTTTTAAAGAGGAAAACTTTCTTAAAAGGGGATATGCAACAGGTGCAGAAATTGTAAGCAAAGATAGCAAAAATAGAATATAAGAATAAAATAAAAAGAAAGTTAACTTCAGGAAACTCAAGGGATGCATGGCAGGGTCTAAATACCATGATGGGCAGAGTTTCCAAGCCTACATCAGTAGACTGCCTGGACCCAACCTCCTTTGCAGAACAACTGAACTAATACCTCTCCAGATTCAACAGCAATTCCATTCCAACCAGTTGGATCCCACAAATTTCCAGCACCGCTCTTAAAGACATTATTATTGATGAACGGCTCGTCTCTTCCATCCTGCATCGAGTTAACCCACACAAGGCTCCTGGTCCTGACAGACTCACAGAAAGAGTGCTGAAGGAGTGTTCCACTCAGCTAATGGGCCTCTTCTACAGCTCCTCTTCAGCACGACTCGGCTCAGTTCGGTACGCTTCTGAGCCCTTTTCCACCATCACTTTTTTGTGGAACCGGCACCTTTTTTGGTCCCTTCTTCTCAGTGGTACCAAACGAGCCGAGCCAGCACTAAAATGTGACATCAGAACACTGTCGGTCACTGATTGTTCAGGGGGCGGCGTCACTAGAGGGGTTTGAGAATTTTCACAAAATTTGATTAGCCATTTGCAATTACCGGTATTCGAACTCGAGGAGCGGCTGGACCTATTTCGAATATTTATAAAACAATAATGACAACACCGTGGTCTAACGCTGAAGTGCAGGTGTATTTTTTGTGCTTGGTGGCTGACGACAAAATTCAGAGCGAGCTAGATGGAGCTCCGCTGGTCTCCCCGGTCCTCTCCTCTGGAGCCTCGGAGACCCCGCAGGCCGCGCAGAGCGTCATCTCCCCGGCTCCGAGCTCCACTGGTCACCGCAGAGGATCATACAAGCTGCTGACTCACAGAAAGCCATTGCCCAGACCCCGGCCGTGGGTGCTCATGAAGGCCGAGCCTGGTAGATGGGTCTGATGCACAGAGGGTGGAAACAATTTTTAAAAACATTTTATGTATTTTTTTTTTTATCAGTGAAGATTAAAATAAATAAATAAACGGTGCCGGCTTTATCGTGAAATCCTGTTTTCACGTTAATGACTTTATTAAATAATCTGTTAAAGTTAACTCAGCTGAAAAATCATAACGAGACATAAAATTATTGGGTCTCAGGAATATTTCCCTCAAACATGTTTAAAGAAGAGATTCAGCCTTTAGTTCAACTTTATTCTAACCCACAGATGAACATATCACACAACAAGAATTAAACTTTAAATCAAAGCTAAAAAAAAAATATCTGTGAGCAAGAAACAAAACCACAGATCTAAATTGAACAATGAAAGTAGACAATGAGTGCAAATACTGACTGCAATATGGGGAGTGGTGGCGCAGAGTTTTTTTTCTTTTTCTTTTTTCTTGTCTTTTTTGGCGCAGAGGTTAGAAGATGGGCTTGTGATCGTAAAGTTGCAGGTTCAACTCCCGGTACCGTCAACATCAAAATGTGGGTGGAAAAGGTGAAGCACCCACACCTGCCTCCACCCTCATTTGCCCCACTCTGGGCCCCTGAGCAAGGCCCTCAACCCCCACCATCTGCTCCTAAACAGGTCTCTCTTTAAAATGAGTTCTCGTGACTCAATGAGACTACCTGGATAAATAAAGGTAAATGAAAAAAAACCCAAAAAAACAAACATCAAATGATGAAGAAAACGTATCAAAATTTTAAATATAGATGTTTTTGTAGAATCTGGTTCACCTGAGATTTAATGGTGAACTAAAGTTCATTAAAAGTTCATTAAAAGTTCATTAAAAGTTCATTAAAATTACATCAATAAGTTAAAAAAGTTAATCAATCAACCTTTATTTATTCAGGTAAATCCCATTGAGCCTCCAGGACTCATTTACAAGAGAGACCTGATTTCAACAAAGAAAGATGACAACAATGGACAACAGCAACAACAATAAACAGTTATAAGAAAAGCATACTGTTTTTTTTTTAACAAATAGGATGGCTAAAAGGAAAAGGTAACAAAACAAAAAACAGCTAGATTCCAAGACAAATGGAACAGATCAGCAGCAACATGGAACAGATCAAACGTTAAACGTTCATCAATAAGTTTATACTTCTACCTACTCCTTTGAACGTGTAAATATACAGATACAGAGTTTCTTTATTGTCATTTGCACCTCATGTGGTACATGTGGTGGAGCGAAATTATATTCACAGGGTCCCAGTTACATCCAACAATAAAATGTATAAGAAAAACAGTAATAACATCTAAGATATGGACTAAGAAAAACATCAAGTAAAATACACTAAACACTAACAGCATAAAAACATTATGTCGAACATCAGCACGAACATGAGTCTGTGTGTGCTTGCTATTTAGTTTTGATTGTTTTGATTTGTAAAAAAAAAAAAAGAGCAAGTTAAATTTGTATACCTACAGTATATCTATTTTATGACTGTCTGTTGCTGTCATCACTCTCTAAAATCAGGTCTCTCTTGTAAATGAGTCCCGAGGCTCAATGGGATTAAACTGTAGAAATAAAGGTTGAATGAATGAGCAGATGAGCAGGCATGAGAACAGCAACATGAAAAAGATCAGTAGCAACATGGAACAGATCAGCAGCAACATGGAACAGATCAGCAGCAA
>NC_056502.1:233945-238898 GCF_014905685.2 Nematolebias whitei | reverse complement strand
ACATGGAACAGATCAGCAGCAACATGAAACAGATCAGCAGCAACATGATGTGATTTTTCACAGTGATTATTCTGGTTAGAGGTTCATGAGTCTAACAGCCTCAGGGTAGAAGCTGTTCCTCAGTCTAGTGGTTCTACACTTAATGCTCCTCAACCTCCTTCCTGAGGGGAGTGGGGCAAAAAGTGTGTGTGCTGGGTGAGTGTGGTCCTTCATGATGCAGGTGGCCCTCTTCCTGCATCTGGAGGTGTAGATGTCTGTGATGGTGGGGAGACTGACTCCAACATCTTCTGTGCAGCCTTCACCACTCTCTGCAAAGCTTTTCTTTCTGCAGCTGTGCAGCCTCCATGCCACACATTGATGCTGGAGCACAGGATGCTCTCCACTGCACACCTGTAGAAGGAGGTGAGGACTGAGCTTCCAGACCAGCTCGCCTCAGCCGCCTGAGGAAGTAGAGTCTCTGATGAGCTTTCTTCATCAGGCTGGTGGTGTTGTTGCTCCAGCTGAGGTTGTTGTTCAGGTGCACACCCAAGTACTTGTAGCTGGAGACCACTTCCACCGCAGATGTTCTTATGTTCAGTGGGTAGGTGTGCTTGTTCTTTCTGAAGTCCACACTCATCTCCTTCCTCCTTCATCTTCTTCACACTGATGTAAAGGTTATTCTCCAGCACTCCAGGTGTTCCACCTCCTGCCTGTACCTGGACTCATCGTTATTTGTGATGCATCCCACCACAACCGTATCAAGGTTTGGATATGTCCAGTTGAGGGACAGGATTTTGGACATGTCCAGAAGAGGGACAGAGGTTTGGACATGTCCATAGGAAGGACAGAGGTTTGCACATGCCCTTAGAAGTGAGTTTGGACATGTCCTGAGGAGGAACAGTGGTTTGGACATGTCCAGTTGAGGGACTGAATTTTGAACGTGTCCAGAAGAGGGACAGAGATTTGGACATGTCCAGAGGGGGGACAGAGGTTTGGACATGTCCATAGGAAGGACAGAGGTTTGCACATGTCCTTAGGAGTGAGTTTGGACATGTCCTGAGGAAGGACAGTGTTTTGGACATGTTCTGAGGATGGACAGAATTTTGGACATGTCCAGAAGAGGGACAGTGCATATATTGGTAGAAGGATTTTAGAAATGCAGCCTTGAAAAGGGAAAAGCTGAACAAAGATTATAATTATTATTTATTCATATTATTATTATTAAAATTCAACTGCTTTTTAGAAAATGCTAAAACAGTATTTTAGGTATGAACTCAAAAACAAAACTAATAAAATGTTTTGATTTGGACAAATTTAGCCATTTTGACTGTCCCATTTTTCTGATTATTTATTTATTTGTTTTCTTGTTCATAATTGTTATTTTCAGTTTTCCTTTTTTTAATGTCGCAGACAGTTTCACTGAACTTCCCCTTTAAGAATGTTTTTACCTTTAACTCACCTGAAAGACCGCACCTGAGCTCTACTTCCGGAAAGTTTCACAACAACCAAAAAGAACTAGATCCGGACCGAGTCCACAGGACCGGAAGGACCAGAACCAGGTAGGCCTACTGGACCTGACTTTTTACTATTAATGGTTCTGACTGTGGATGGATCGGCTGTGAACGGGCCCACCTTAAGTTCAGGTGCAGTTATATTTGTCACCTCTATTGTTTCTTCCAAATGTCGGTGGTATCAGTGATATTATTATTATTATTATTATTATTATTATTATTATTATTATTAGTGGTATTAGTATTATTCACACAATTGTGACCCTGTTTATAATAATAATAATTATTATAAACTATTATTATTGGCGGTTACTAACCCTATTCTGTACATTTTTCGGAATCACTCTCCCGATTTTTTCATCTATTTCAACAAATCAAATCGTTCAGCTCTTCCAGGACAATCCTGCTCTGACTTTTGGTATTGGTGCAACTTTAGCTTTGAAATATTTAGCCTTTTCTGTAATTTTTTTCTCATAGAAAATTAATTGAGCTCATTTTACCTCCTTCAGATCTTTAAATCTATTAACCTTTTACTGCTTTTTTCACATTTTGTTCAGCTTCAGCTTCTTTTAGCTTCTTTCAGATTTTTTCTGCAAACTAACATAAAAAATCAGTTACTTTCAGCTAATTTCAGCTGATTTTCAGCTGTTTTGTGCTCCTTTCAGGATCTTTCTGCTAACTACAACATTTTTGTGATTCTTCTAACTTATTTTAGCTAATTTCAGCTTGTTATGCTCCTTTCCTATAATGCACGTTCATCACAGCAAAACCATACCGGATCGGTCAAGGCCCGGGTTAGCAACGGCCGCCACCGCTGCTGTTGACAAACAGGGTCCTGATGGAAATTGAGCTACTGTTAGTTGAAGACCACAAGAAGGAAAATGTGTCAGGAGACAGAGGGAGAAGAGGAAAGTCAAGAATGTAGGACTGAGGGTTGAAGCTCTAAATGTGGGGACAATGACAGGCAAAGGTAGAGAGCTGACTGACATGATGCTGAGAAGGAAGGTAGATGTTTTATGTGTCCAAGAGACCAAGTGGAAGGGCAGCAAGGCTCGCAGCATTGGAGCAGGGTTCAAACTGTTTTACCATGGTGTGGATAGAAAGAGAAATGGAGTAGGGGTGGTCCTGAAGGAGGAGTTGGCAAAGAATGTAGTAGAGGTGAAAACAGTGTCAGATAGGGTGATGTGTCTGAAGGTCGAAGTTAAAGGTCTGACCTTAAATGTTGTCAGTGGTTATGCTCCACAGGTTGGATGTGATGAGGAGGAGAAAGATACATTTAGGAAGGATCTTGATTAGGGTTGGGCATGGAGGATCGAGAATCATTTCGAACTGGGACTAACTGTCTGGTTTTCTCAGAATCGTTCAAAATATTTATTTTCGATTCCTATTTTCTATGCCTAGTCCGCCAACTGGAAGTTGAAGCCGCCCGCCGAAAACCAACGAAGAAGAATCCACCGGAAGTGTTCCCATACATGGAGAGTGAGCAGCCGCGGTTGAAAGTGTGGCTTAACTTTAATAAATGACTAGTCAGCTCAGTGCAGCACTTGCAATAATTTTATATCATGCAAAGGAGGGTGTAGAAGTAAAATAGTGGCCCATCTTTGAAATGCTCCGCCGGACAATTTTCACTGCCTCCTCCTTCATCTCCGACCCTCAGAATCAAGTAAAACTATAACCTACATCTCATACCAACATTAAGGCAGCTAACAAGTTATACTTGACTTAAAGCGATAGGTCAGCTCAAATGCAAACACCATGCTAATGTTAGCTCATGTTTTTTTCATAGAAAAATGACCGGAAATGGCTATCAGTGTTAGCCAGGCTCCACAATGTGCTCCTCCATTCACCATAGCGTCCAAGGGAAATATGTAGGTGCAACTAATTGAATGAAGTGTCCTCCAGAGCTGACAGTAATGATTTTCTTAACGTTTTTTTTTATGAAAGTCAATAATGTCAGAGGAACCATTTGTCCATCTATGTGCCATAATTCTGTTTCTGGCTCTTCACTCCCTTAGTCCATGACTGCAATTGATCAATAATAATAATAATAATGATGTCATCACAATGTCAGCACTGTATGTTTCCATACAATGGCGAAATTAGTCTCTGCATTTAACCCATCCACCACCAGGTGGTGCAGTGGGCAGCTATTGAAAGCACCCGGGGGGCATTTTGGGGATGAGGTGTGCTGCCCAAAGCCACCACGTGATGTGCAGTGACTGGGGATCGAACCTGGGACTTTTGGGTCCCAAGCCGGCTGCCCTGCCTCTACACCATCTCGGCCCCCATAGTGACATTATGTGACATTTTATCTTTATTTGTCTACTTTTTCCTTTTGAATGTCCTTTTGTTTGCCATTTTATTGTACGAACCGGATTCCAAAAATGTTGGGACACTAAACAAATTGTGAATAAAAACTGAATGCAACGATGTGGAGATGGCAAATGTCAATATTTTATTCGTAATATAACATAGATGACAGATCAAAAGTTTAATCTGAGTAAATGTAACATTTTAAAAGAAAAATATGTTGATTCAAAATTTCACAGTGTCAACAAATCCCAAAAAAGTTGGGACAAGTAGCAATAAGTGTCTGGAAAAAGGAAAATGAGCATATAAGGAACAGCTAGAAGACCAATTAACACTAATTAGGTCAATTGACAACATGATTGGGTATAAAAAGAGCTTCTCAGAGTGTCAGTGTCTCTCAGAAGCCAAGATGGTAAGAGGATCACCAATTCCACCATTGTTGCGCAGAAAGATAGTGCAGCAATACCAGAATGGTGTTACCCATCGTAAAATAGCAAAGACTTTTAAGTTATCATCGTCAACCGTGCCTAACATCATCAAAAGATTCAGAGAATCTGGAACAATCGCTGTGCGTAAGGGTCAAGGCCGTAAAACTCTACTGGATGCTCGTGATCTCCGGGCCCTTAAATGTCACTGCACCTCAAACAGGAATGCCACTGTCAAGGAAATAACAGAATAGGCTCAGGAATACTTCCAGAAAGCATTGTCAGTGAACAAAATCCACCGTGCCATCTGCCGTTGCCAGCTGAAACTCTACAGTGCTAAGAGGAAGCGATTTCTAAGCAAGCTCCACAAGCTCAGACGTTTGCACTGGGCCAGGGGTCATTTAAAATGGAGTGTGGCAAAATGGAAGACTGTTCTGTGGTCAGATGAGTCACGATTTGAAGTTCTTTATGGAACACTGGGACGCCATGTCATCCGGACCAGAGAGGACAAGGATAGCCCAATTTGTTATCAACACTCCATTCAGAAGCCTGCATCACTGATGGTATGGGGTTACATGAGCGCTTGTGGTATGGGCAGCTTGCATGTCTGGAAAGGCACCATTAATGCAGAGAACTATGTTCAGGTTCTAGAACAACATATGCTCCCATCTAGACGTCATCTCTTTCAGGGAAGACCCTGCATTTTTCAACACGATAATGCCAGACCA
>NC_056502.1:220593-228945 GCF_014905685.2 Nematolebias whitei | reverse complement strand
TGTATGCTGTTCAGTGTCAGGAGGGCTGTGATCAGTCTTACATCGGGGAAACTAAACAGCCACTGGCCAAAAGGATGGCCCAGCACAGAAGATCAACATCATCAGGCCAGGACTCTGAGGTCTACATTCATCTCCAGGCCAGCGGTCACTCTTTCAGGGATGAAGATGTTCCCATCCTGGACAGAGAGGAACGATGGTTTGAGAGAGGGGTAAAGGAGGCCATCTTTGTAAAAAGAAATCGTCCATCATTAAACAGGGGTGGAGGCTCCGGGTTCAACTTCCCCCTCTTACAATGCTGTGATTGCTAGTATCACTCAGCCCTCTGTGAACAGTAAACAGCCATCAGTGTGCTAATGATCCATTGTTAGGCTGATGGTCCTTCTTGAGCATGTGATCAGCTGGTTTTGGTTGTCAGCAGCAAAACTGGTTGATCCACTCTGAGACGGTGCTATTTAAGAGACTGAGCTGAATGCAGCACCTCAGACTGAGGAAGTCTCTTGGATGAGAGACGAAACTTTTCTAAATTTTTTTGTTTATTTGCTTTGATTTGTTTTTTTGAATGTCCAGAGGACCAGATTTAACTTTTTTAGATTTTTCTACCTGGGTTATTGAGCATGCATCAGGAGATTTATAATTATTGTATGGTTTATAATAACTGACAACTTGTAAAACATTTTTTATGAAATTAAAAAACTTGATTTGGACATAGATCAGTCATTATTTCTAACAAGGTTAAGTCGTCATTAGGACGTAACCTTGTTAGGTTTTTCTAATCTATTCTATATTCTTTTATTGAGCAGCGTCAGGACAGTGTTTTTATCTGTTTAAAGGCACTTTTAAATCATAAATAAACATAACAAATTACAGACATTATTGTTTAGTTTGTTTCACTGTTACCTGTCCTTTTTTTCCTCAGATTGACAGACGTGTCTCTTCTGACAGACAATCAACTTCCAACGGGACGTCCCAAAATGGAAGACAGCGGAGGGTCAGAAATGAAAAAACTTGAAGGAGAAGACATAGCTCAAATGTCCACCATAATAGACCAGCGTACAATGCAGTGTCCCTGGGACAAAAAAGCTGCAGCACAGACATGTGGACAGGCAGTTACAGGTGACACAATGAGTTTGAGATCTGATTTTTCTCACAGTGAGGTGTCTAGTTGGACAGAAAGTGAGCGAGAGCTGAAGGCAGAACAGGGAATGAAAGGGGGAGCGGTGGAAAAGGGGGTGGGGCTTGCAGGTGAAGGAATAGAACACCCTAGAAAAGAGGAGGAGGAAGCTGTAGAGAACTACCTGCCAGAGAAAGCAGCTCAGGTGTTTGGTCCTGCTGCAGCTATAATTCCATCCCCCTCTTCACCTAAAGACACTGAGACATTCATGGAACTGGAGTCAGAAAGGAGTCCTTTTCTGGGTTCTCAAGAAGTGAACTACAACCAACATGGCTACCAGTTTGAGTTTACAGAGGATGCACCCCCTGCTCGGTGTAAGTATACCTGTCTCTCTGACCTGTGTTCTGTTGGTAGGTGGTATTTAACCCGTTGTTCTGTTTATGTCAGTTGGGCAAGGTTTCTCTTTCATCTATCTCCCTACCTGAGTCTCACCTGTTTGTTTCAGGTGTTTGGGGATGTCCAGGTAGAGATGCACTGAAGATAGGTGTGTCCTTGATAACATCAGCACTCCTCTTCCCCTTTCTGGTGTGGGGAGGGTTTGTCTTCCTGCCGTTTGACGCCCCTTTAATGGAAGGAGCCCCTCTCAGGCTGGTCTACACATTGCGCTGCTCCGTGTTTGCTGCTGCCCCCATCGTCCTTGGTGAGTCCAAATTGGACCAAGAGGAATCTGTCTGTCTCTCACTAGCCTTCTTTCCTGTCTTTCTCTAGGACTATTGCAGTGGTTTATTATCTGGGTGTCCAAATACTTCTTTAAAAAGTCTTCAGTTAATCCAAAATGCTGCTGCCAGATTCTTAACTGGAGTTAGTGGGAGAGATCACATCTCTCCAGTTTTAGCTTCTCTCCATTGGCTCCCTGTCAAATCCAGAATAGAATTCAAAATCTTACTTCTAAGCTACAAAGCTCTCAACAACCTAGCTCCATCTTATATTACAGATCTTATTGTTCCATATTTTCTTAACAGAGCACTTCGCTCTCAGACTGCAGGCTTACTCTTGGTTCTTAGAGTTTCCAAAAGCAGAATGGGAGGAAGATATTTGTTATCAGGCTCCTCTCTTGTGGAACCGACTTCCAGTTTCTATCTGTGAGGCTGACACATTGTCCAGTTTTAAGACTGGGCTTAAGACTTTCCTTTTTGATAAATCCTATAGTTAAGGTTGGCTTGTTATGCTGCTATAGGCTTAGAGTACTGGAGGACAAATTGACCCCATTTCCTTAAATAGCACCTTCTCAGAGTGGATCAACCAGTTTGCTGCTGACAACCAAAACTAGCTGCTCACATGGTCAAGAAGGACCATCAGCCTAACAATGGATCATTGGCACACTGGCTGTGTACTATTCACAGGGGGTTGAGTGATACTAGCAATAACAGCATTGTAAGAGGGGGTCAGTTGAACACGGAGGCCTCCACCCCTGTTTAATGATGGACGGTTTCTTTTCACAAAGATGGCCTCCTTTACTCCTCTCAAACCATCATTCCTCTCTGTCCAGGATGTGAAAATCTTCATCCCTGAAAAAGTGACCGCTGGCCTGGAGATGAGCGTAGACCGCGGAGTCCTGGTCTGATGATGCTGATCTTCTGTGCTGGTCCATCCTTTTGGCCAGTGGCTGTTTAGTTTCCCCGATGTAAGAATGATCACAGCCCTCCTGACACTGAACAGCATACATAATATTACTCTGTTTGTGCCAGGGGACTGGATCTTTGGGATGAACCAGTCTTTAATGTATTTTGGGGTTTAAAAGCCACTGGGACGTTATGTTTAGAAAATAAACGTCTCAGTTTCTCTGATGCTCCCTCAACATACGGAATGACCACTGGTCTGGGTCTGGGTTCCTCCTTTTCACCTGATGGCTGGCTGGAGTCCTGTTTGGGTTTCTTCTCTGCTTTCAGGAAGGCCCAGTTAGTGTATCCACATTGCTCTAGAGCCTGTCTTGTGTGGGATTTCTCTTTCTGCCTGGCTCCTGAGTTAGTGGGGACGCCGTCTGCTCTGTGATACAGAGTCCTGATGACTCCTAACTTGTGCTCCAAAAGGTGATGGGAGTCAAACTGCAAATACTGGTCTGTGTGGGTGGGTTTGTGGTACACCTCGGTTTGCAAATGTCCTCTATCAGAGACAGAGACCTCACAGTCCAAGAAAGCCAACCTGCCATTTTTTACATCTTCTCATGTGAACTTGATGTATTTATCCACAGAGTTGATGTGGTCAGTAAAAGGTTGGACTTCCTAAGATTTTATTTTAACCCAGGTGTCGTCAACATACCTGAACCAATGACTTGAAAAGGACATCAAGGCTCTCTTTTCTACCTCCTCCATGTACAGGTTGGCAACAATAGGAGAAACTGGAGACCCCATAGCACACCCATGTTTCTGCCTATAATATTGCTCCCCATATGTGAAGTAGGTTGACAGCTGGCACAGTTTCAAGAGTTGACACAGTTGTTCTGTGGAAAGCATGGTCCTGCTGCTCAGAGTGGTGTCTGATTTTAATCTTAAACTACCACCTCTACTGCATCATCAACAGGAATGCACATAAAGAGTGATGTGACATCAAAAGAGACCATTGTTTCATCAGTCTCCATGATGACATCCCTCACCTTATCCACAAAGTCCATGGTGTTCAGTATGTGGTGTTCTGAGCTGCCAACTAAAGGGATGAGTACAGACGCCAGATATTTGGCAAAATTGTAAGTCACAGAGTTAATCTTGCTAACAATTGGTCTTAAAGGTACACCTTGTTTGTGGATTTTAGGTAAACCGTACAGACTAGGTGTGGCCTCCCCTGAGTACAGTCTGTGGTACGGAATACGGTCAATAGCCTTGTCCTGCTCCAAAATTTTCAGGCAATCTATTAACTTCTTCTTGTAACCACTTCCTGGATCTCTTTTCATAGGTTCATAAGTGGTTAAGTCACTAAGGAGTGTCATAACTTTCTCATGATAGTCTTTCTGGTTCAAAATCACTGTGCACCTTCCTTTGTCTGCTGGGAGAATTATGATGTTTTTGTCCTTGCTAAGAGTGGTGAGTGCATCCCTCTCCTCTCTACTGATGTTGTACCACATGAGGTGCGAATGACAATAAAGAACCTCTGACTCTGACTCTGATGTTGGAAGGTGGTGGTTTGGCATTGCTGAAGCAGGATGAATATTTGCTTCTGAGTTGTTCTGCTTCACCCTCTTTCATTTTGTTGTTGTGGATGGCTGATTCTGTGGCTGTGATCATCTCCACCAGAGGAAGTTTACTTGGTGCAACTGCAAAGTTCAGTCCCCTGGCAAGAATCTCTGTCTCCGGCTGGGTGAGCTGTAGGAATGTGCGATATGGCATAATATTCATATCACGATATGTATTGTGAAGGGTGGTGATTAACGATATACATCGCAATATGTTTTGGGTATAAAACTTAATGGGAATTTTTCAAAAAGTATAGGGTGTCCTTTTGCCATCATATATTTTGAATTAAGAAAATTCCACTACTAGGTCCAGAGAGTTTTTAAATAATAAACAAATCAAGTATTAGGCTTCTTGCTTGTAGTGCAAAACAGTGCAAAATATATAAAATGTAGTTTTAGCCATATGTTTTAAACAAAAGAATATGTTGTTAACAGTTTCCAGTCTTACTTAAGAAATGAATAGCAACAGAGCAGTATTTTACACTGAAACACTTCATCCTCCAAACCTCTAGTGGGCGTCTCCTTCCGCTATTATGGAGAGCTGACACAAAATGAGTCTGTGGCTTTGACCAGAGGGTCTTGCAGTAAAATCACACAACACAGCGTTCTTTTCACAGATCAGAGAGCAGGTTTCTCTAAAGCTGACCAACGCTTACTTTAACTAAGGATGGAAAAAAAAAAATTTCGAAGGAACACAGCGTTTTGCGCATGCGTCAGAATACGGCAACACTACGGCAAGCCGGGCGTAGCCGGGCGTAGCTTGTAGCTTTGCTACTTGGCTCTTGAAGAAAAGACTTTAACGCCACTTGCGCACAGTTTTCAACTCAAAAAAGTAACGATTAAATCTGACAGCTCTGAATTTACACTTGAACACCACTTACGCACAGTTTTCAACCAAAAAAGTAACGATTAAACTGACAACTTTGATTTTTACATCAGACACAGCATTACTGTGGTTAGCTGGTAGAAGACAGATCTTTATCATAGGCTAAATTTCTATAGTTTCTACCGTATACCGTATATATTGCGCATTCCTAGTGAGCTGTCTGTCAGATAAATTCTTCACCCACTTTTCTGTCTCCCTGGCATGTAATTGACTACTGGAGTGTTGTCCTACACTGAATGTGTTGTTAGATCTTCTGGTAAGATGGCGCCCGTGTACATGGCTTGCAATCTACCTCTGCTGATGGTGTTTGGATTATTTTTGTTTTGTTCGTTTTTTATCTGTGGCATAAATTCACTCCTAATGTATGACAGACAACAGCTTCTGGATCTTTGTTTTTCTGTCACTGATATCGCTTATTGGTCCATTATCAGCATACCTCTGGACCCCCCCCACCCTCCTCCCCGCTGGCAAACGTGCCAGTTTACCTCCGCTGGGCTCCTCACCTCCATGCCCAGAGATATCGCTTCAGACGCTGGGGAAAATGTGCTGGTCAGTTGGTGAAGCTTAAAGCTCTGCGCGCTGGATCTTCCTTTTCAGCTGGTGGTCATGGTTTCCATCGCCAGCTTCCCGCATGCCCGGATCAGGTACCCAACGGGAGTTGTCAGCCGGTGCACCGCTCGGACCGACCTGGAGGGGCTGTTATTGAAAATCTGCGGCCATTAGCGTGCGCTAACTCCACCGCTGCTGGCTCCACTTCGGACAGTATCCGGATGTGTTTGGTCAACGCAATATCTGTTACCACCAAAACTTTTATCCTCAGGGACCACTTTCAAGAGTACGGGTTAGACTTTTTCTGCATCACAGAGACTTGGATGTCTCCGGGTGAGTCCAGCGCCTTGACGGAATTATTGCCACCGAACTGTCTGTATTTTAACGCACCGCAGCCATCAGGCTGGCGCGGTGGTGGATTATTAACAATATTCAAATCAACTTTTGACTGTAAACAATTGCCCATCCCAGTTTCACACGCCAGATTTGAGCTGAGCGTCTTTGAACTCAGACATTCACCTCAGACTTTATTTGCACGCGTCTACCGCCCACCTCGATCTAAGGATTTCATAAATGAGTTTTCTGACTTCTTAGCTGAAATCACACCAAAATATGAGCACGTTTTCATTATTGGGGACTTTAATTTGCATGTGTGCTGTCCTGAGAAGCCCTTGGTTAAGGACTTTTTAGATGTATTGGACTCATTTAATCTAACTCGGCATGTAAACAGTCCCACCCAAGAGCGTGGACATACACTGGACCTTGTTTTAACTCATGATGTGACTGTTAATAATCTTGTTATTGGTGATAAAGTTTTTTCAGACCACATGCCAGTTCACTTTGAGTTCACCCTCCTCCATCTAACTCCTAAGTCGTGCATTCCTGCATGTAGGACCCGGACCATTAACCACTTCACTGCCGCACGTTTCACAGATGTTTATAACTCTGAAATGAAAATTCAGCCCCCGGTGTTTCTCACCACCACTGAGGAGCTGACATCCCAGTTCAACTCTGTCTGCTTAAAAACTATGGACCATGTTGCATCTGTTAAAACCAAAAAATCAAAACTCTGAGCAGAACCTTGGCTGAGTGACGTCACCAAGGCCGTTAGGCAGCAATGTAGGAGGGCGGAGCAAAAGTGGAGGAAAGACAGGCTACAGGTCTCTTTTCAAATACTTAAAGAGAGTTGGCGCTGTTATCAGAAAACAGTAAAAGCTGCTAAATCAAAATTCTTCTCCGATATAATTACCTCAAACTCTCACAACCCACGTGTCCTCTTTTCCACCCTAAACTCTGTTCTCCACCTCACTAAACCATCACCTCTGGAAGCCTCAACTGAGCTGTGCGACAACTTCTTACATTTCTTTGTGGAAAAAATTGCGACCACCAGGGCTCTCATTTCCCCTCCAACTCATGACCCATCCATCCCACCTCAGTCTGTAGCTCTATTTGACCATTTTGAACCCATCACTATCTTCTCTAGAGCAGGTCATGTGCAGCTTGAAACCTTCTGGCTCCCCCTTTGATGTGGTCCCCCCTCGACTACTAAAGGAGGTTTTTCCTACTCTAGGTCCGTCCATTCTTGCCATAGTAAACAGTAGTTTATCCACTGGCGTGGTGCCAAAATCCTTTAAACATGCTGCTGTCCAGCCTCTCTTGAGAAAACCAAACCTTGACCCCCTCACTCGTTTCCAACTACCGGCCTGTCTCCAAACTCCCATTTGTTTCTAAACTACTGGAGAAAATAGTCGAGTCCCAGTTGAAGTGCTTCCTGGAAGGTCACACCATCTTAGAGCTTTTCCAATCTGGCTTTAAACCTCTCCACAGCACTGAAACTGCCGTGCTGAAGGTCTTTAACGACATCTTCAGATTCACAGATACCTGTGATTCTGTGCTGCTTGTCCTGTTGGACCTCACAGCCGCCTTTGACACCATCGACAATGAGATTCTCATTGTTAGGTTGGAGCAGTGGGTGGGCATCACAGGATCAGCCCTCAATTGGTTCAGATCTTACCTCGCTGACGGATCCTTTTGTGTCTCCATCAAGGATTTTAGTTATGCAGAGGCAGAGCTTAAATGGGGGGTTCCGCAGGGGTCCATCCTGGGTCCCCTCCTATTCTCTTTATACCTGCTGCCGCTTGGTGCTATTTTCCGGAAACACAACATACCCTTCCACTTCTATGCCGATGACTGTCAAATTTACTTCCCCCTAAGACACAATGGTACATGCTCTATTCAACCGCTGCTCGACTGCCTGGCTGACATCAGGGACAGGATGGCTTTAATCTTCTTAAGTTTCAATGAAAAGAAGTCTGAAGTCATGTTGTTCCCTCCCAACGACACAATCACAAACCACTGCATCAACCTTTCCGCTCTAACCCTGTCAGAAAAACAAAGAGTCACTAATCTGGGCGTGATAATGGACCCTTCCCTGAAACTTAACAATCATGTAAACATGATTGTTAAATCATGTTTCTTCCAACTGAGGCGGCTGTCTAAACTGAAGCCCATATTGTCCAAAAATAACCTGGAGACAGTAATACATGCATTCATTACATCTAGGCTTGATTACTGCAATTC
>NC_056502.1:193913-220493 GCF_014905685.2 Nematolebias whitei | reverse complement strand
GTCAGACAGGCCCCCTCCCTCTCGGTTTTCAAGTCCCGCTTAAAAACCCACTACTATTCGGTGGCTTTCAACACCAGATGATCTGTGTTTTGATCCTGTATGCTCCACACTGGTTTGTCATCATTATCTGCATCGTTTTTATGTCTATATTCTGATTTACCTCATTTTGTATATTGTTTTATGCATTACCTGTTGTTCTGTCTGTACAGCACTTTGGTTGGCCTTGTCGCTGTTTTAAGTGATTTATAAATAAAGTGGTATGGTATGGTTATTAGAATTGTGATGGTGTTGATGAGTTATTAGTAAGTTAATCTTGTTTTCTTGTCGAGTCTTGGACTTGAAATGCTGTGCTAAGCGTGCCTGATCTGTACAGTCCATCACTTGCTGAAGTGTGGTCTGATCTAGACACATTCGTTTTTGTTTAATGTGCTCTTCTTTGGCCTTCAAGGCCTCAATAGTAAAATTGGTCTGTCTCACCCGTTCATTCAGCAGCTGGGTCTGTGCCCTATTACAATAGTAATGTGTATACAGGTCCTTCTAAAAAAAATAGCATATTGTGATAAAGGTCATTATTTTCCATAATGTAATGATAAAAATGAAACTTTCAAATATTTCAGATTCATTGCACACCAACTGAAATATTTCAGGTCTTTAATTGTTTTAATACTGATGATTATGGCATACAGCTCATGAAAACCCAAAATGCCTGTCCCAAAAAATTAGCATATTTCATCCCACCAATGAAAGACAAGTGTTTTTAATACAAAAAACGCCAACCTTCAAATAATCATGTTCAGTTATGCACTCAATACTTGGTCGGGAATCCTTTTGCATGAATGACTGCTTCAATGCGGCGTGGCATGGAGGCAATCAGCCTGTGGCACTGCTGAGGTGTTAAGGAGGCCCAGGATGCTTCGATAGCGGCCTTAAGCTCATCCAGAGTGTTGGGTCTTGCGTCTCTCAACTTTCTCTTCACAATATCTCACAGGTTCTCTATGGGGTTCAGGAAGGAAGTAAGTAAAGTTTATTTATAAAGCGCTTATCACAGACATAAAATCACAAAGTGCAGTACAAAGAAAAAATCAATGCTAAAATATACAAAGAATAAAACAAGCCTAAGAACTACAAGAAGCACAGTAAAATCATGACATAAAAGCCTGGGAGAATAAAAGTGTTTTCAGTTGCTTTTTAAAAACTTCAACAGAGTCAGCAGAACGAAGTTGCAGTGGCAAACTGTTCCACAACCTGGGGGCCACTGACTGAAAGGCCCTGTCCCCTTTAGTTTTCAGCCGCGTACGTGGAACATCCAAGAGGTTCTGTGACTGGCAGCGAAGACCACGAGCAGCAGAGTATTTGGTCAAAAGCTGACAAAGATACACAGGAGCCTGGCCATTTAAAGCTCTGTACATCAGCACAAGAACTTTAAAACGGATTCTAAACTCAACTGGGAGCCAGTGTAGTGAATATAGGACCGGGGTGATATGACAGTATTTGCTGGATTTGGTGAGAAGTCTGGCAGCTGCGTTCTGAATTACTTGTAGACGTGAAATAGAAGACTTGTCCAGGCAGGTAAAAAGAACATTACAGTAGTCCAGACGTCATGACACAAAAGCGTGAATAATTTTCTCTAGATCAGTTCTGGAGACCATAGGTCGTATTTTAGAAATGTTTCTTAAATGAAAGAAACAAGAACGGGAAATGGCTTTAATGTGAGACTCAAAGCCTAATGATGAGTCAAATGTGACTCCTAAATTTTTTTACTTTTGATTTGACTACAGGGCAGAAAGAGGCAATTTTCTGATTGATTTTTGGGTGAAGATGACTCGGAGCAGTAATCAAAGTCTCTGTCTTACTGGTGTTTAAAACCAGGAAGTTACTGGCAAGCCAGTCACTGATATGGGACAAACATTGGACAAGGATGGCCAATTTATCCAGCTGGTGTGGTTTAAATGAAAAATACAACTGAATGTCATCAGCATAAATGTGATAAGAAATATCAGAAAAGGATTGAATAATGCTGGCAAGTGGGATAATATGAAAGGAAAACAAAAGTGGACCCAGAACTGAGCCTTGTGGCACCCCACAAGTTAAGGGGGCATAATCAGAGGAGAACTTGTCCGTCTTGATGCAGAAAGTTCTGTGAGATAGGTATGATGTGAGCCAGTCCAAAGCTGAGCCAGAAATACCAGCCACAACCTTCAGTCTGTTTAATAAGGTTGTGTGGTCGACAGTATCAAAGGCAGCACTAAGATCTAACAGGACCAACACAGAGCATTTTCCTTCATCAGGAGCCATTAACAGATCATTGTGGACTTTTACCAGAGCAGTTTCAGTGGAAAGGTGTTTTAGAAAACCAGACCGATAGAGATCAGAGATCTGTAACTGACAGAACCAGGATCTGAGTTGGGTTTCTACAACTTTTTCAAGTAATTTACTGAGAAAAGGCAGTTTAGAGATGGGACGAAAGTTGGAAAGGGAGCCAGAATCAAGGTTAGGCTTCTTTAAGAGAGGGGTCACTTCTGCTGTTTTAAAATATGATGGGACAGACTCTTTGTTCAGGGAGTTGTTAATTATCATCAACACTGTTGGACCAGTACAGGCTAGAGTCTGAACAAGCAGAGAAGGAGGTAATATTTCCAGTGAACAAGTAGAAAGTTTCATTTTGGCAATTAATGATGTCAGGTCATTTAAAGTAATTGGAACAAAAGAAGAAAATGACTTAGAACACTGAGGCTCATCTTGAAAAATAGAGGCGCTTGGAGATATATTGGATTTCAGGTCCATCACCTTCTTTATGAAAAAATTGAGAAACATGTTACAGTCATTGTTTGAGGTTAATGAAGCATGGTGCACTGGAGGAGATACAATACTGCTGATAGTATCAAATAACACTTTAGGATTGTTTTTGTTCAGGTGAATAAGATTGCTAAAATATGATGACCTTGCATCACTAACTGTCTTGTTATAAGCATCAAGGAGCTCCTTAAAATATTCCCGGTGGGCAACCAGACCAGTCCTCTTCCACAAGCGTTCTGTTTTCCGACAAGAGTGCCTGAGTTCTCGAGTTTGATTGTTTAACCAAGGTGAACAGCGGTAAACGGGCCCACAGTGGGTTTTGTAAGGAGCAATACTGTCAAGAATGGTAAGGCAGTGATCATTAAAAGAGTCAACCAGAAGCTCCACATCATCATCATCATCATCAGGAGGTGTTGTAAATGAAAAGAGGGAAGAAAACTCTGCGACTACAAAACTGTCAATAAAGCGTCTGCGCTTACTGGTACCGGATCCACCTTTGTTGTCATCTTTCTTTGTTGAAATCAGGTCTCTCTTGTAAATGAGTCCTCGAGGCTCAATGGGATTTACCTGTATAAATAAAAGTTGATTGAACCTGAGAAAAAGTCTCCAAATAACAGGAAATATTAAAAGAGATAACCTTATGGTCACTGAAAACAACATCTTTTATATGTAGATTATTAAGAGTGAGTCCATAAGTAAAAACCAGGTCTAAAGTGTGGCCTGCAGTGTGAGTAGGCTCAGACACATGCTGTGAGAAGTTAAGAGTCCATAATATTAAGAAAGTCCATAGCAGGATGGTTTGTTGGATCATCAACATGAAAATTAAAATCCCCAGAGATGATGATCCTATTTAGCTTCACAGTAGAAGATAAAAAGTCCTGAAAGTCTGAGAGAAAAGATGAAGCAGGTCCAGGTGGTCGATAAACCAGGATGGCATATATAGGCTCAACTTTGCCTATTCGGACCATGATCATCTCAAAGGAGTTGTAAGTAGATGAAGTGATCATTTGACATAGAAAAGTCCTTTTATAGATGACAGCTGTGCCACCTCCACGGCCTGTCATCCGTGGTGCAGATAAAAAAAAGAACACCCCTCAGGAAGAGTTCCAGGAGATGTGAAACATCATTTTCACGCTGCCATGTCTCAGAAATAAACAAAAAGTCTAAGGTCTCAGAGCGAAAAATGTCATTTAAAATGAAGGACTTATTGGCAATAGAGCGTGCATTAATTACCGACATTTTAGCGGAGAAAGCTGCTGACCATGTAGAGGGGTCCACAGCAGCATCAGGATGACGTGGCAAGCTGCGCAGTGAGTCGGGATTCCTCCCGCGGTGAACTTTTGATGCCCATAGCTTCAGGTGACAACCTGTGTGGGAAACTTCTGGGAGCGTTTGAACTAGTCCAGCACCAACATATCTGAGGTTGAATCGCCTGGCCGCACCTGATGCTGCCTCATTTTTCCGAAGCCGATGGAGCAGCACGAAGAAGCCGGCTCTCTTCCCCCGCTTCCTTCGTCTGCGTGTCCAGAGCAGGGGCGGATCCACAGGTAAGAGAGGAGAGATGCCGGGAGGGGCACCAGGTTCCAGCGGTGGTGGAAATGTAACTCTGTTTTGATGACACTGAAGGTTGACCATCACAGACTTGATCACCAGTAGTGAGTGGCGGTCATATGTCCGCAAGGAAGCCACCCCAGACAGAATCATAACAATAAAATAACATATGAAGTAAGCAAACAACCTGGCAGAGGCCAAGCCAAACACAGGGGCCATCTTGCCAGCTTGCCTCACTATCCCTCACTAAGTAGTGAGGTGAGGGATAGTTCAGGTCAGGAGAGTTGGCAGGCCAATTGAGCACAGTAATACCATGGTCAGTAAACCATTTACCAGTGGTTTTGGCACTGTGAGCAGGTGCCAGGTCGTGCTGAAAAATGAAATCATCTCCATAAAGCTTTTCAGCAGATGGAAGCATGAAGTGCTCCAAAATCTCCTGATAGCTAGCTGCATTGACCCTGCCCTTGATAAAACACAGTGGACCAACACCAGCAGCTGACATGGCACCCCAGACCATCACTGACTGTGGGTGCTACACACTGGACTTGTGGCATTTTGGCATTTCCTTCTCCCCAGTCTTCCTCCAGACTCTGGCACCTTGATTTCCGAATGACATGCAAAATATGCTTTCATCCGAAAAAAGTACTGCTTCTCTGTAGCCCAGGTCAGGCGCTTCTGCCGCTGTTTCTGGTTCAAGTCAAGTCAAGTCAGATTTATTTATATAGCACATTTAAAACAGAAACTGTTACCAAAGTTCAAAAGTGGCTTGACCTGGGGAATGCGGCACCTGTAGCCCATTTCCTGCACACGCCTGTGCACGGTGGCTCTGGATGTTTCTACTCCAGACTCAGTCCACTGCTTCCGCAGGTCCCCCAAGGTCTGGAATCAGCCCTTCTCCACAATCCTCCTAAGGGTCCGGTCACCTCTTCTCGTTGTGCAGCATTTTCTGCCACACTTTTCCCTTCCTACAGACTTCCCACTGAGGTGCCTTGATACAGCACTCTGGGAACAGCCTATTTGTTCAGCAATTTCTTTCTGTGTCTTACCCTCTTGCTTGAGGGTGTCAATGATGGCCTTCTGGACAGCAGTCAGGTCGGCAGTCTTACCCATGATTGCGGTTTTGAGTAATGAACAAGGCTGGGAGTTTTTAAAAGCCTCAGGAATCTTTTGCAGGTGTTTAGAGTTACGTCGTTGATTCAGATGGTTAGGTTAATAGCTTGTTTAGAGAACCTTTTCATGATATGCTAATTTTTTGGGATAGTCATTTTGGGTTTTCATGAGCTGTATGCCATAATCATCAGTATTAAAACAATTAAAGACCTGAAAAATTTCAGTTGGTGTGCAATGAATCTGAAATATATGAAAGTTTCATTTTTATCATTACATAATGGAAAATAATGACCTTTATCACAATATGCTAATTTTTTAAGAAGGACCTGTACAAGTGCTCACTGATGATGCACCAAACATCTGGTACAGATTGGATGATGTATCACTGAGATCTAACGCTTGTAATAATGTAGGGGTGCACTGGAGTCAATTGTTAAACTACAATACCAATGTGTGTTGAAGTTCTCACTGATGACACGCCAAGAATCTGGTTCAGATCAGATGGTATATCACTGAAATCTAACTCTAAATTATGTAGAGGCGCTGTGGATACTATTGGCCACTTATCATGGATACCTGTTCAAGGGGTGGATAATGATCGATCATAGTGATTTTGGTACATCTCGGCTCCAATCTTTGCAATTTAGAGCCAAACATATTGCAACGGCATCACTTCTTAGTTTGCCACGCCGTCACGCCCACATCCTCCAGCAAAAACAGTTTACGCTTTAAAGCAAGTCAGACCAACTTGTTAAATGTCTTCTAACACAGGATCATCCTGATTAGGTCAAAGGTGTCAGAGAGGGAGGATTCCAAGTAAAAAAGTAACTTCCTGTTTTGAGTGGGTGGGGCTTTTATGACATCAGAATATGACCACAGGGGATCGTCGGGCATCCAACAGGGATGACTTATGCCAAGTTTGGTGCATTTTTGTCTTTCAATGTGAAAGTTATAGTGTTTGGAAATTAACGGCATGAAGCACAACTTTGAGGCCAGACCACACCCGTTTAACATATATGAAAATGCAAGCTTTTGATAATGTTTTAAGGGCATACTAACCAAGTTTGAAGTCAATCCTTCAAAATCCCTAGGAGGAGTTTGTTAAAATTCTCCATTAGAAACACCCAAAAATGGGCAGCACAGTGGCGCAACTGGTAGAGCTGCTGCCTCTCAGCGAGCAGGTCCCTGGTTCAAATCTCAGTCCGGGGTCCTTTCTGGGTGGAGTTTGCATGTTCTCTCTGTACATGCATGGGTTTCCTCCGGGTACTCCGGTTTCCTCCCACAGACCAAAAACATGCATATTAGGCTGATTGGTAACTCTAAATTGTCCCTAGGAGTGAGTGAATGGTTGTTTGTCTCGTTTATTTCTATGTGGCCCTGTGATGGACTTGCGACCCGTCCAGGGTGTACCCCGCCCCTCGCACAGTGATTGCTGGACATGGACACTGGCGACCCCAATGACTCAAAATGGAAGAAGCGGGTAAAAGATAATGGATGGATGGATGGATGGATGAAATGCCCAAAAATGACCCTTTGACCCAAAATGGCTGACTTCCTTTTGAGTTTGGACCAGGACTCCAAGAGAGTTTTTCATAAATCCTGAGAAGATACAGATGTTCACAGAGTTTCAGAATTATCGGTCATAAATTGGCTTGGGGCTGAAGTTTAAAAAAATTCTAGGGGGCGCTGTGGAGGCTATTGGCTACTTATCATGGATTCCTGTTCAAGGGGTGGATAATGATGGATCATACTGATTTTGGTGCACATTGGCTCAAATCTATGGAATTTAGAGCCAAACGTATGGCGAAGGCGTTACATCTTACTTCGCTGCACCGCCCACATGCTCCACCCAAAATTGTCAGTGTTGGAAAGCAAGTTACACCAACACATCTTCGGACACACTATCACGCTGATGAGATCACAGGGGTCAGATAGGGACCGTTCAACATAAAACTTTACACTTGCTGTTTTTAGGGGGAGTGGCTTAAGTGATGTCATGATTTGACCATTCAGTCTTGCAGGGGACTGGATGTGGATCAATCACTGAAGGTTTGATGTCTCAGACAGTTTTCTGGTAGGAGCTATTAGCGTTCCGTTTTTCATGGCGAGATGTCAAACTTTTAGGTCTGGCCCCGCCCCTTCAGCATGCTCTAAAATGCACCGTTTAAATAACTTTTTGTCCCCCATGACTTGACCAAAATGGCCAAGTTTGAAACCGATTGAACGAAATCCCTAGGAGGACTTCGTTCAAATGTGGAGGCTGTTAACCGCCAAAAAGGTGTGAATTTTGTGACGGCATTCCAAAATGTCTGCCTTCCTGTTTATCGTACAGTGTTGGTGCCAGAGGGTTTTCTGTGCATCTTGGGGAATTGGAAAAGTGTACCAAATTTCATGCTTCTACGACAAACTAAGGTTCAGAGGGTATTTAGAAAATTTTCAGGTGGCGCTCTTGAGCCATTTCTGTTGTGATTTTTGCGACGCCCTTAAAATAGGTAATTTTTCAACAGTCCTGATGCTATCCATCCATCCATTCTCTTCCGCTTATCCGGGGTTGGGTCGCAGTGGTAGCAGCTTAAGTAGGGAAGCCCAGACTTCCCTCTCCCCAGCCACTTGGGCCAGCTCCTCCAGGGGAATCCCAAGGCGTTCCCAGGCCAGCCAAGAAACATAGTCCCTCCAGCACGTCCTGGGTCTTCCTCTGGGTCTCCTCCCAGTGGAACATGTCTGGAACACCTCACCAGGGAGGCATCTAGGAAGCATCCTAACCAGATGCCCGAGCCACCTCTACTGGCTCCTCTCGATGTGCAGAAACAGCGGCTCTACTCTGAGTCCCTCCCGGATGACCGAGCTTCTCACCCTATCTCTAAGGGAGAGCCCAGACACCCTGCGGAAAAAAATTCATTTCGTCCGCCTCTATCCGTGATTTTGTCCTTTCGGTCACAACCCAAAGCTCATGACCATAGATGAGGGTAGGAACGTAGATCGACCGTAAATTGAGAGCTTCACCTTTTGACTCAGCTCTCTCTTAACCACGACAGACCTGTATAGCGCCCACTTCACTGCGGACACTGCACCTATCCGCCTATCGATCTCACGCTCCATTTTTCCCTCATTCATGAACAAGACCCCAAGATATTTAAACTGCTCCACTTGGGGAAGGACCTCCTCCCCGACCCGGAGAGGGCACTCCACCCTTTTCTGACTCAAGACCTTGGCCTCGGATTTGGAGGAACTGATCTTCATCCTGGCCGCGTCACACTCTGTTGCAAACCGCTCCAGCGAAAGCTGTAGATCACAACCTGTAGATCACAACCTGATGAAGCCAATAGGACCACATCATCTGCAAAATAAAAAAACAGAGAAGCGATCCTAAGTCCACCAAAACTGATCCCCTCAACACCTTGACTGCGCCTAGAAATTCTGTCCATAAAAGTTATGAACAGAATCGGTGACAAAGGGCAATCTTGACGGAGTCCAACTCTTACTGGGAGCGAGCCCGACTTACTGCCGGCAATGCAGACCAAGCTCTAACACCGGTCGTACAGGGACCTAATAATCTAAGTATCAAAGGGGCTGGTACCCCATACTCCCGGGGCTCCCCGAGGGACGCAGTTGAACGCCTTCTCCACGTCCACAAAGAACATGTAGACTGGTTGGGCAAACTCCCACACACCCTCCAGGACCCTGCTGAGGGTGTAGAGTTGGTCCAGTGTTCCACGACCAGGACGAAAACCACGCTGCTCCTCCTGAATCCTAGGTTCGACTATCTGACAGACCCTCCTCTCCTGAACCACCGAATACACCTTACTAGGGAGGCTTAAGAGCTTGATCACCCTGTAGTTGGAACACACTCTACAGTCCCCCTTTTTGAATAGGGGGACCCCCACCCCAGTCTGCCAATCCAGGGGAACTGCCCCCTATGTCCATGCAACATTGCAGAGTCATGTAAGCCAACACAACCCCACAACATCCAGAGCCTTAAGGAACTCCGGGCGAATCTCATCCACCCCTGGGGCCCTGCCACAGAGGAGCTTTTTAACCACCTCTGTGACCTCAGCACCAGAGATTGGAGAGCCCGACCCAAAGTCCCCAGGCTCCGCTTCCTCAGTGGAAGACGTGCCGGTGGGATTGAGGAGGTCTTCAAAGTATTCTGCCCACCAACCCACGACATCCCGAGTTGAGGTCAGTATCACTCCACCACTATAAATAGTGTTGGTGGCGTACCGCTTCCCACCCACCCCCGAGACACCGGATGGTGGACCAGAATTGCCTTAAAGCCATATGAAAGTTATTCTCCATGGCCTCTTCGAACTCCTCCCACGCCCAAGTTTTTGCCTCAGTGACCACCCGAGCCGTGTGCCTCTTGGACTGCCTGTAACCATCAGCTTCTTCTGGGGTCCCACAGGCCAAAAAGGCCTGATAGGACTCCTTCTTCAGCCTGACAGCATCCCTCACCGACTGTGTCCACCACCGGGTTCGAGGGTTACTGCCGCAACAGGCACCGACAACCTTGCGGCCACAGCTCCGATAAGCCATCTCGACAATAGAGGCACGGAACATGGCCCACTCTTTGACTCAATGTCCCCCGCCTCCCCCGGAACGCGTTCGAAGCTCTCCCGGAGGTGGGAGTTAAAGCTCCGTCTCAGGGAGACTCTGCCATACATTCCCAGCAGACCCTCACAATACGTTTGGGTCTGCCAAGTCTGACTGGCATCCTCCCCCACCATCGGAGCCTACTCACCACCAGGTAGTGGTCAGTGGACAGCTTCATTCCTCTCTTTACCCGAGTGTCCAAGACATGCGGCCGCACATCAGATGAGATTACAACAAAGTCAATCATCGAACTGCGGCCTAAGGTTTCCTGGTGCCAAGAGCACATATGGACAGCCTTATTCTTGAATACGGTGTTCAATATGGACAATCCATGACGAGCACAAAAGTCCAGTAACGGAACACCACTCAGGTTCAGATCAGGGGGGCCATTCCTCTCAACCAAACCCCTCCAGGTCTCACTGTCATTGCCCACCTGAGCATTGAAGTCCCCCAGTAGGATAAGGGAGTCCCCAGGAGACGAACTCTCCAGTACCCCCTCCAAGGACTCCAAAAAGGGTGGGTAATCTGAGTTTCTGTTTGGCGCACAAACAACAGTCGGAACCTGTCCCCCCACACGTAGGCGGAGGGAAGCTACCCTCTCGTTCACCTGGGAGGTCACTAAAATTAATGTTGCTTCGGTGTGTGACTTTGCTAAAACCATGTCGGACTCCGTAGTTTTCTCTGGCCCCCTCCCCAACCTGACCAGCGCTGACATGTTTAGCCGTATGTTGTCGTTTTAACGCTGGGTGTCCAGGTGGTGTTCTGACAACGACGTGGGCTACATAGATAACTGGAGTTCTTTCTGGCGAAAACCTGGTCTGATGTGGAGAGATGGCATCCATCCCACTTTGGACGGAGCCGCTCTTCTTTCTAGAAATATGGCTGATTTTGTTTATCCCCCAAATTATTGACAACCCAGGGTCCAGTCCAGGAAGCAGAGTTGTAATCCTCCACACCTCTCTGCTGCTTCTCCTCTGTTACCCACCCACACCCCCATTGAAACAGTGTCAACTCTCCCACGGCTCAAATTAAATAAACCAAAAATCAACTCTAAAATTATAAACCATAAAAATCTGATTAAAATAAACAGTTACTTTACCAGAGCAAAATCATTAAATCATTAAATGTGGATTATTGAACATCAGATCTCTTTCCTCTAAATCCCTGTTAGTTAATGAACTGATAACTGATCATCATATTGATTTATTCTGTCTGACAGAAACTTGGCTACAACTGGAGGATTTTGTTAGTATAAATGAATCCGCTCCTGTTAATTATTTAAATTTTCATGTTTCTAGAACAACTGGCCAAGGTGGAGGAGTAGCTTCTATTTTTCAGTCAGGATTATTGATTAATGCCAAACCAGTTATTAGTTATGATGCTTTTGAATCGCCGTCCCTCATTCTTTCTCAGAAATCAGAAAAGCCACTTTTACTAGTTGTTATATATCGTCCACCAGGCGCTTATTCTCAGTTTTTGTCTGAATTCTCAGAATTATTAACTGACTTATTATTAAATACTGATAAAATCATCATAATGGATGATTTCAATATTCATGTAGATGTTGAAAGTGATAGCTTAATCATAGCCTTTAATAATTTAATAGACTCATTTGGTTTTACCCAAAACGTCCGCACATCTACTCATTCTTATCATCACACTCTTGATTTAGTTCTGACCTATGGTATAGAGATTAAGGACTTGGTAATAGTTCCTCAAAATCCTGTTCTGGCCGACCATTTTTTAATAACCTTTGAGTTTACATTAAATGACTACACAGTCACAGAGAGTAAATTTCATCTCAGCAGGTGCTTATCAGAAAATGCTGTAACCAAATTTAAACAATCTCTTCCATCAATGTTTTCCTCTGTCTTGCAGAGTAATGCATCAGAGAACAGAGACTTAGATCATCTAGTTGATCATCTTACAACTTCAATGCAAACTTCACTTGATAAAATTGCTCCACTGAAAAAGAAAGTAATCAATCAGAGGAAACTGGCTCCTTGGTTCAATTCTGAGTTACGTACTTTAAAGCAGCATCTAGAAACCAGGAGAGAAAATGGTGCTCTACTAATGTTGAAGAATTTTATTTAACTTGGAAAGATAGTCTACTAACATATAAAAAAGCTCTCCGTAAAGCTAGAACTTTATATTACTCATCTTTAATAGAGGAGAATAAAAATAACCCTAGGTTTCTGTTTAGTACTATTGCTAGACTAATTAAAAGTCCCATTTCTTTTGAACCATGTATCCCTACAACTATAAGTAGTGATGACTTCATGAGATTCTTTATAAATAAAATTATTTCAATTAGAGAGAAAACTCAAACCATCCTTCCTTCTACTATCTCTAGTCCCCTGTCAAATGAGGTAACTTTAAAAATTTCACTAGAGCCTAATTTATGTTTGGACAGTTTTTGTCCTGTTGAGCTCTGAATTGTCAAAAATAATAACCTCATCCAAACCATCCACATGCCTGCTAGATCCCATCCCAACCAGACTGTTTAAAGAGGTATTTCCCCTAATTGATGTCCACATTTTGGATCTGCTTAATTTGTCTTCAATGGATGGTTATGTACCACAGCGCTTTAAGGTTGCTGTAATTAAACCTTTACTTAAGAAGTCTGACCTTGATTCAGAAATTCTGGCCAACTATAGACTTATATCTAATCTAACTTTCATCTCAAAAATTTTAGAGAAAATAGTTGCAAGTCAGTTGCGTGAACATCTACAAAGAAATAATCTGTTTGAAGAGTTTCAGTCAGGGTTTAGAGCTTATCATAGCCCAGAAACAGCACTATTAAAAGTCACTAATGATATTCTCATGGCCTCAGACAATGGACTTGTGTCTCTACTGGTCCTGTTAGACCTCAGTGCTGCATTTGATACAGTTGATCTCAATATTTTACTACAGAGGCTTGAATATGATATTGAGATTACAGAAACGGCTCTAAAATGGTTTAAATCATATCTATCTGATAGATTCCAGTTTGGAAATGTAAATAATAAATCTTCTTCATACACCAAAGTTGGTCATGGAGTTCCTCAGGGCTCAGTGCTTTGGCCAATACTCTTTACTTTATATATGCTTCCATTAGGTAAAATTATTAAACAGCATGGGATAAATTTTCATTGTTATGCTGATGACACAGTTATATTTGTCCATTAAACCCAATGAATCCAATCAGCTACTTAGACTACAAGCATGTCTTAAAGACATAAAAACCTGGATGACCCTTAATTTTCTCCTGTTGAACACAAACAAGACTGAGGTTCTGGTTTTTGGACCTGAGCACCTTAGAAATGAATTTTTCAGTCTTTCTCCCTCCTTAGATGGCAATAATCTGTCCTCCATCTCTAATGTTAAAAATCTTGGTGTTATTTTTGATCAGGACATGTCTTTTATCCCCACATTAAAAACATTACTAGAACCTCCTTCTTCCACCTGCGTAATATCACTAAAATTAGAAACATCTTATCTAAAAATGATGCAGAAAAACTGGTCCATGCATTTGTCACGTCTAGACTGGACTATTGCAATGGTTTATTATCTGGATGTCCAAATACTTATTTAAAACATCTTCAGTTGATCCAAAATGCTGCTGCCAGCTGCTCCCCAAGTCTTCACGAGTCTTAGTCTTGGGCTTAGTCTTCGTCATCTTTTGGAGTCTTCGCAGTCTTTTCCAGTCTTGCTGGAACTTTCAGTCGAAGATGAGACTCAACTAAGTAGCGGATGGATTTGACCATGTGCCAAGGGTTTCTCCATTCCAGCGTAGTCACAGCCTGCCTCGGCTGTGACTCAACCCGAGCATTAAAAGCTCAACTTCTAAGGAAGCTTATTCGGTTGAACCGAGTACTTCGTCATGATTTCTGATGACCACAGCTACCCTAACCGGAGACGCTGAAAAGGGAGCGTACCAGTGGACTTCTGTTCCGGAGTGGATGCATCCTCTGCTAAGGTAACAAAGTCGCTGCATGTCCTGAAGTGTACCGGAGGGCTGAGCTGGATGTCGGAGGAAGGGTGCAATGTTCTGGTTCAACACATAACTTTCATCCATCTAAACTTACCCCTTAAATCTATTCCTCCTCTCTTAAACTTCTCTATTCGCCAGTAACTCAAGCTAGATGCCTTCAGAGATGAATCAGTCTCAATCAGTAATGTTCTGTTGTCTTGTTTAGTAAAGCGTGCCAAGTTTATTAATCAGAAACAGATCAGCAAATCAATGTGTACATGTTTTGATGTTAAATTTTGATTCTGTTAAATACTTGGACCGGGTTTGTCCGTTGCTAATCGAAGCTAGCGGCTAACGACCGGATGTCAACAGGACGGTTCACAGGAAGTCGTCAGTGACTCCTACCGGTAAAAGTAAGCTTGCACCACCACCTGCTGTTGAAAAAGAGTATAACAGTTTTTCAGAACTGAGGGCTGCAAACTCGCTTTCCATTTTATTTTGGTGGCTCGTAACGTTTCTGAAGCGATAAATTATACTGTATGTGTGACCTGAGATATTGTGATAATGTGGAAAACTCGTCATGTTGGCATAAAAAAGTCCAAGTTTTGACCTTGGTAAAGACATTTTTAATGGCTGTGGTGTTCAGAAAGATACAGAATTGTGTTGATGTTCATTTTGAAGCTGAAAATTGTCATTCTGTGTGTGTGATTAAGCTGTAAGCAGAGAGAAAGACGCATCATTCTGTTTGAAACTCTTTCATGACCGAGGGTTCTGCGGTATGACCCGGTTCTTATTACTAGACTCGAATGAGTCATGTTTTAAATGGTCAAATGCTGTCTGTGAAACTAAGCGCCGACTCAGAGCTGCTTCTATGCTGATTCGCTACTTCCCACAGTTAATTGTGCATTTTCGAAGCGTTAATAGGCGATATTGTGGCCGGACTGTTGAAGCTAACAGCTAGCTTAAGGCGAGTACACACGAGCTGTGATTGGTCGAGAACCGCTGTTTGAAACGTTCTGATTTGCCGAGAAGCTGGTGACGTAACGCCGTGTACGTCCACTCTCTGGCGTCAGTGCATAAAGCCCACCCCCGATGTCCACGTGTCTGTAAAGTCACGTGACACCGGAAATGAAGCTCGTTTTTGACTGAGTCTTCCTTAGTGTTTAAAAAATCTGAATGACTGCCCTAAATTTGTTCCTAACCTGATGAGTCTGTGCCTAAAGAGCGTGCTTTTGAAACGACGCCACGTTCAAGCTTTAAATCCGTCTATAAATGCTGATTTGGACCATGTTCGTCCGTTGCTAATCGAAGCTAACGGCTAACAACTGGATGTCAACAGGACGGTTCACAGGAAGTCGTCAGTGACTCCTACCGGTAAAAATAAGCTTGCACCACCACCTGCTGTTGAAAACAGAGTATTACAGTTTTTCAGAACTGAGAGCTGCAAACTCGCTTTTCATTTTATTTTGTTAATCAAGCTTGGTTTATGAGTTACTGTTTTAAATAGCAAATTCTGGTAAATTATACTGCTTAAAGAGAGTTTAAAACTGCAAAGTTGCTGTCGGACTTTTAGTGAAAATTGCAGGTTTATTAATTTTAAGTGCATTGGAATAAATAAACACTGAAATAGCCTGGTTCATTGTATCTGTTAGAATCAAGCTCATATTAAGTAACACTGCCACAGGAAGCATTTACTTATAATATTCATGGGGTAAAACCTAAAAACAGGTGCCCAATTATTGAAAAGTTGGCTTATAACAGTACTGTTGATGGAACCACAGAGCTAAAATAGTGTGTGAAACTCACTACTCGCTTAAATACAAACATTTACCTGTTGAAAACTCTTAAGATTGCGACGGTTTAACCAGATAGGTTTTGCTGAACAGTAAATACAACCATGGCAGATTCAACAAAAGCTGAACATGCTAATGCTGCTCCATGTGTTAAGAAGGACTGGCTTGAGACAGCTTTGGGGCTGCTCACAGATTCCTTATCTACATATGGTGACCAGGTGGACAGCATGAACTCAACAGAGTTATTGGACGAGCTGAAAGAAGTGGCAGGCAGTGTCACTTCTACAGCCATAACAAAGTCAAGCTACGACCAGCTAGCTAAAATAGCACTCTTGCTAAAAGCTGAATATTACCTTGAGGCCAACAGGACAGAAGCCCTTGAAATAAAGTTGATGCGCGAGACAGAGGCCCGTGAAGCAACACTTGATGAGTGTCTACAACTCAAAGCACAGTTTCAATTGGTGAAGGAGACCTGGGAGGATAAATTGAAACGTGAAAAAGAGCTCTCACAAGCTCAGCTGTTGTTACAAGCAGACTCAGATGAGAAAAAGCTGCGTGAAGGAGGGTCGAAGTACCAAGCACTGTGTTCAGACTATGATGTTCTGCACCAACGGTTGCAGCTAACATCAAAACCTCTGAACAAGTGCATATTGGAAGAAGCGGCGTTAGTCCAACAAGGGGTGCGTTTACAAAGTGAGTGTCATACACAGGGCCGGATTTAGGAGGATGGGGGCCCCTGGGCTGGAGTCATCATATGGGGGCCCTATATTTATCTATATATATATATATATATATATTTTTTTTTTTGTATGGGTTTGTTTTGTTTTAGAGGATGAGCAGAAAATGACCGATCAGTAAGTTTGCACAACTTACAACTTTAATAAGCCATTTGTCACAAACTACAAACAACTCTGAACTCTTTTCTAGAAAGACTAAACCACATGTTGGGGTTGAAACTAGAATATGATGCTTGCATCATATTCTAGTTTTTTTTCATATTCTATGATTTTTTACAGCCCCCTGTTCTCAATAAAAGCAGAGGTGGGTGCAAATGAACAATTTTCATCTTCTAGACCAAGGTTTTTACAGAGAACATCTTGAAAAATATGAAGAACAAAATACAGATTTCCATTTATTAATGACACTTCTGCATTCATCTTATTTGGAGGAACTAGAACCACAAACACGACCTACATTTACTCAAACGCGAACCATGTAACCCAAATAAGAAAACAATACTCAACCCTGAAAAGTTAGAAACTTTGAGCCTGTCTCATAATGCAGACATGCAAAATCTTTGTTTTGTATCTACAATCATTTAAATTTTTACGTTAATTTAGCAGATAAACTTTAAAAAAGATCAAGTTTGTTTTCAAATTATTTTACAGCCCCAAAGTTTTTTCAGTCAGCCTGTCAGTTTAGGCATTTTGTTTGTCGCCTCTTTGTCGCAATGCTCTTTTTCTTTTCTCTTCCTTCTTTTTTGCGCTCCGCTGTCATATTTTCTGTTGTCCGCCATTGTAAAATAATATTCCCTGACACTCCTCCCCAATGCGTAAGATGCGTCATAAGTGGACCAATAACAAGCAAGCATTCAAGATGGACGTTTGCCAGAACAAATTGGAACATTTTTCATCGGTGCTGTCAAAATCATCATAGTCATTGATTAAATTCTGACACTGTCCATTCACAAAAACATAAAACATCCTTCGGGGCCCCCAAAATGCCAGGGCCCTGGGCTGCAGCCCCTGTAAGCCCCTGCTAAAATCCGGCCCAGGTCATACATCACGTGAACGCTTAACAGCCTGTGAGGCAAAACTTGCCGCAGCCACAAATAAAATCTCTGACGAGGGGAAAGGATGTCTGGAACTCAAAGACAAACTGGGTCAGAGTCCAGGTCAACCATCACCACCTCAGAGGGATTTTGCTGTACCTCCTACACTAAATCTCCTTATGCCACCTCCACGTGATTCTGGTGAATCACCTCCACATGATTATTTTTCCGCCTCCACCAATCCCTCAGCCTCCGCTCTCATTAGTGGTATTGCATAAAATGGCGAAATATGTCCAACGCTTTGAGCCAGGGCCGTTGGGTTCGACCGACACTAAGGCCTATCTGCAAGACCTTGACTTCCAATTAGGAAGCTATCCCAATGCTACAATTGAGGATAAAGTAGGTTTGATCAGGCTCACCAGCCAGGACAGTGTTTTCCTTTATAGAGCGTCAACCTGATGCCACAAGAAAGGATTACCGCCTGTTATGTGCTGCTCTAATAAAAGAGTATACCCCTTGCGCAGGACCTGGCGGTTACCCAGCTGCCGACAAGGTCATGCAAGGTAAGAATGAGCACCCAAAGGCATATTATTCCAGAATTTTTCAGGCTTATTTTGGTTACAGGAACGAAACCGGCATGGAGGAGGAGGAAGTGTTTGTTCGTTTTCAGCAAAAATCTCCACCCTGACATAAGGATGTCAGTGCAGATGATGGCTAATTTCAAAGAAAAAGCCATCAGTGAGATGAAAAATTGTGCTGTGAATGTCTTTGAGAGCCGTTCACAGGCCAAAGCACCCATTGAGGTGTTCCCAGGTGAGAGGATTCCTTCCCAGTCATTAGATTTGGAAGGGACGAGAGCTTCAGCTCCCCCTCCCAAGAAAGGCAAGAGGAAACAAGATTTCCCAGCAGCCAAACCACAAAAGATGAGTGCCCCATGGTCTAGACAAGATCCTAAATGGTTTCTCAAGAAACCAGAGGATGAACGAATGTACCAGAAGGGGGGCGCACGCCCTAAGGGTAAAAAGTATGGCACCCAAGATAACCCATACAACCAGGGATCCCACTGGGAAACCCAGAGGAGGGGCTCCCCCACCACGTCGGCCTGGACAGCCTGAGACGAAAAAGAAACAGCAGAAGATCCAGAAAGAGAGCCCCGGACCTCTGAGCTCGGACGAGACAGAGAGTGGGCGTCGGTTCTTGGAAATGTTGAAAGGTTTTGCCACGGACAAACAACCTGACGCGTTGTGTGGCAATATCATTGCTGATGAGTCAGAACACACAAACAACACCGTTACTGCTGTCACAGTCACCATGACGTTGTTGTTGTAAACTCTGACAGCCCCTCACCAGAAAAAGGGGGGTACACTCACACGTCACCGACGGTGACCCGTCACAAACTGAGACCTCAGTAACAGCAACAGCTGTGCTGACGGTTCAGACAAATCATGGTGACACAAACAACAACGTTGCCACTGTCACAGACAGCCACCAGGACCTTGTTGTTACGAACAATGAGAGCCCCTCAACACACAGAGAGCGGGTGATCTCATACATCAATGATGGAGGCCCGTCAAAAACCGAACTCTCAGGAGCAGCAGCGACTGCACCAGCGGTTCGGATAAACCGGGATTACACAGGCAAAGGTAAACGTAAGAAGAAACGTTGGCCAAAACCTACAAGGTTCCTGTGTAACCTGATCAGAAAGGGGGTCGCTAAAAAAGCTTACCTGTCAATCACACTTGAAGGGGTCCTCACACATGAAGCCCTACTGGACGGTGGAGCCGACATAACTATTATGTCAGCCAAACTGTTCAAGGAGCTCAGGACCGCCGCTAACGGTGTTCACAGGGAAATACCTCTCATAGAACATGCTATAGAACTGTAGAGCCTCGCAGAGACAAGGACAACCCTAATAGCTATAGCTATGGTTCACATGCAGGTTGGCGAGATGACACTATACTACCCGGTACATGTGTCTACGGTTGACTCATTCCCATTTTTGATAGGCCAGGATTTTATAAATCGCTTTGAGGCGATTATAGATTATGGTGAACAGACAATGTGGGCCAGAGTGAGCAAACCCCTGCCAATACTCATGCCTCCTGAGACAGTCCAACAGCAGGCACCGCAGAAGGCATGGAGGACTTCTCAGCAGAGAACACAGTCCTGGTAAGTAATCCTTCAAAAGCATGTGAAACCGAAGAGACCCAACCGGTGAACCCAACTCTGACCGAACAAGAAAGCCTCCTCTTCGAGCTGAGACAGTCAGAGCCCACCGGATACTACCTACCATTGGTAGTTAAAGGTGTAGCGATCCAAGGATCCCACACCGAAGATGCTGTACTGTCGCTGTGGACAGAGAAATCAGCTATTAACCAAGCTTTCTACGAAACATTGGTTAAAAAAAACAAAAAGATTTGAAGCTCTCGACCTTGACCTCTCTAAGTGTCTTTAAGAATCTGTTGGACACCTGGCAGGGTCCAATGCTGACATGTTCCTGTTTTTAGTTTTCTACATTTGTCTTGGAATCTAGCTGTTTTTTTGTTTTGTTACCTTTTCCTTTTAGCCATCCTATTTGTTAAAAAAGAACAAAAAAACTGTAGTATGCTTTTCTTATAACTGTTTATTGTTGTTGCTGTTGTCCATTGTTGTCATCTTTCTTTGTTGAAATCAGGTCTCTCTTGTAAATGAGTCTTCGAGGCTCAATGGGATTTACCTGTATAAATAAAGGTTGATTGATAAAAAGCATTTGTGTCCAGTTCTGATAGAGAAAGCTTTCCGCTTTCCATTGTATCCCAACAGTTCACAAGTGATGACTGCGAAAGGAGTCATTAACCTGAAACTGATCTGGAACCAACGGGAACTGGTCCACCCATTTCTCGTGGTCCCAGACTTACCACATGCAACCTACATAGGCTCTGACATCTTGGTAAGATTAGGTGTCCGAGTGGACACCAGCCACAATGTGCTGTGGTCACTAAAACCAGCCACAAAGGATCCTCCTGTGCTAGACACAGCAAACCTTACGGCTGGACAGACCATTCCAGAGGTCTGCCAGGTTGCTACCAACTAAAACACCTCAGTACCACCTCAGGTAACAAACCTAATGGTACGAGTCCACATCGTGGTGGGACAAGCTATTAGCCTTAAACAGGCGTACTTTCAACCATCTCCTATGTTTTTCAAACTAGGACTGTCCATTGAAGCCGCAAGCCAAGTGAGCCTCCAGAACCACATCTGTTGCTATGTGCAACACAGGCACAGAAGAGGTACTGATCCCGAGAAACACAAGGCTAGGATGGTTGATCTCCACAGATTTTCATGATTTTGAACTAGACATTCCATTTCTGGGAGGACTCCCGGACAACCTGGTATCGAGTCATGAGACTGGTCCAGTTTGGTTCACGAAACCAACACAGGCCATAGCTCTCTTCTCAACCAATGATGTCAATTTAGGACCTCAAACCTATAATGTCTTACCTATAGACATGTCTAACAACACAGAAAGGGACTCACAGGAGCTCCCCAAACATCAAGAACCCTTAGCAATCTTTTCACAGATTGAACAGGTGGTCGCCCAAACCGACGCCCTGACGACTGATGGGACAAACTCCGCCAAGTTCTCATGAAATATGAGAAGTCATTCTCGACTGACTCAGTGGATTGTGGGTTGACCTCGCTCCACACAGTGAGCATCCCAACTCCGCCCAACTCACCGCCTACATTTGTCAGACAATACAAGATTCCCCTGGCAGCACATCAACCTGTCAAGGAAATCATTGATGACCTTTTAGATAAAGGCATAATCAGATAATGTAATAGCACCTACTCTGCACCTTTATGGCCAGTTTTGAAACCAAATGGTAAGTGGAGACTTATCATAGACTACAGAAAGCTAAACAAACAAGTTCCTTTATCTAGGTGGCCAATGACCCAGATCCAACAGGAACTGTCCAAGGTCACCGATGGTAAGTACTTTTCCACCCTCGATGTCACCTCTGGTTTTTGGAGCATTCCTGTGCGCACCAAGGACCAACACAAACTAGCTTTCACTTTTGGTAGCCGACAATACACCTTCACCAGGTGTCCCTTTGGCTATGCTAACTCACCAGCTGAGTTCAACATCTTTTTGAACAAAGCATGTCCAGACGCCCACGAACATGGGACACTGATCTACGTGGACGATGTCCTTTTGAGGCAGCCAACACTGGACTCACACTTGGCTGAGATCGACCACGTTCTGAATCAACTGACTACTGCTGGTGCTAAAATCTCACTGTCAAAATGCCAGTGGTGCAGGACCAAGGTGGACTACGTTGGCCTACTAGTGGGTCCAGATGGAGTACAACCACAATTGACTCGCACCCAAGGCCTAGACAATCTCAAAGTCCCCACCAATCTGAGAGAACTACAAAGTTTTCTGGGCGTGTGTAACTACTCACGCCAATTCATAGAGAACTATGCAGACCTTGCGAAACCACTGACTGAACTCTTAAAGAAAGATGTCCCATTTGTCTGGACTGATGACCAACAGCAGGCAATGAACGCTCTCAGGGACAGACTCAAGTCAGTCCCATGTCTAGTCTATCCAGACTACAACAAAGAGTTTCACTTGGAAGTGGGCTTTTCAGCTCACTGCACAAGTGCAGGTCTGTACCAGATGCATGACAAAGACAAGCGTGTGGTGACCTATGCCAGTAAGACAATGGCAGGCCCCGAATTAAAGTTCTCAGACTGTGAGAAAGCTCTACTGACCAAAGTGTGGGCTGTTAAACACTTCTCCAGTTACATTGGTGGACAAAAAATCATTGTTGAAACAACACCAGCCAGTAACTTTCCTGAATAGCCAACGCATCAGAGATAGTGTGGTGACAAACTCATGGGTAGCCACGTGGCTCATGGCGCTTCAAAGTTTTGACCTAGACATCCGCTACGGACAAAACAAGGTCACATTTGGGCACCGAACTGGCACTCTGCCAGGAATGTACACAAGATGTACCAGCCACCCAACCGCCAGCTGCGGAAAAACCCTCAGTAAATGAGGACCTGAATCACCACTACTTTGATGTCTAACACTGTACGTAGATGGATGCTCATTCCACCACGAACAAACCTGCAACTCAGGTGTTGGAGGGATCCTCCTCCAAGACCAAGAAAAGGTCACTTTTAGCTATAAATTAGTCTCTCAGACTTCTCAGTACGTTGAGATAGCAGGAATCCTAATAGCTCTCCAGATGTCAGTAGAACGCTCCATCCAAACGCTAGTCATCTGCATGGACTCTAATTATGCTCGACTTAGTTTCTTGTGTCATCTTGCTTTGTGGAAACAGAACGGCTTTCTCACAAGCAACAAGAAAGTGGTCAAACACAAAGAGCTTTTCATGGCATGTGATCACTTGGTGACATCACATGACCTACAGGTCTAGTGTAAAAAGGTTCCAGGACATTCAAGAGACCTAGGCAATGACAAGTGGTATAATGACCTTGCAGACTTCCTAGCCAAGGACGGAGCCGTGGATGGCCCTCCGTGGTCCTTTGATCCCTCCTGGCTGCTCGCTACTCTGTCAGTACAACCTACAGCCGAGGTAATGGCAGTCACACGTGCACAGGCTGCAGCCAAACCGGCTGACAACACAGTCTCTGTACAACCCGTGCTGACTGACCCAGACATCATCCAACTTCAGAAGTTGGATCCTGCGATAAACTCGATGATACTGTACTTGACTGACCCAGACAAAAACACTCCGTCCGAAGTCGACCTGGATTCCAATCCAGACCTTAAAGTCCTCTTTCAGCTGCGCAAACAGCTGAAACTAATCAAGGGCATCCTAACTTTTGCTCATGGACCTACGTCCTCACCCGTGTTCATGGTCCCCCATGACCACAAGGGGGTGATGTTAGTTCACACGCATGACCTCCCGTCCGCAGGACACAAGGGAGATAGCGCCACACTGAAAGCATTAAAACAAGTTGCTTATTGGCCTGGAATGAAAAAGGATGTCAAGGACTACATAAAAGGGTGCCTGGTCTGTGGCCAGTTTCAGCCATCCAGACCACTCCACAGAGCACCATTGCAAAGTAGAGGCATTGCTTTCCCATGGTCCGACCTCCAGATCGACTGGGTTGGACCACTTACTAAGAGCACTAGAGGAAATAAATATTTTCTCACGGTAACTTGCGCATTTACCAAATGGGTAGAATGTCTACCAGCACCTAACGACACAGTACAAACAACTGCTGTGTTACTAATGAATCGTATCTAAAAAAGTTAAATCTGGTCCTCTGGACAATCAAAAAACAAAACAAAGCAAATCAACAAAAAAATGTAGAAACGTTCCGTCTCATCCGAGAGACTTCCTCGGTCTGAGGAGCTGTATTCAGCTCAGTCTCTTAAATAGCACCGTCTCAGAGTGGATCAATCAGTTTTGCTGCTGACAACCAAAACCAGCTGATCACATGCTCAAGAAGGACCATCAGCCTAACAATGGATCATTAGCACACTGATGGCTGTTTACTGTTCACAGAGGGCTGAGTGATACTAGCAATAACAGCATTGTAAGAGGGGGACAGTTGAACCCGGAGGCCTCCACCCCTGTTTAACAATGGACGATTTCTTTTCACAAAGATGGCCTCCTTTACTCCTCTCTCAAACCATTGTTCCTCTCTGTCCAGGATGTGAACATCTTCATCCCTGAAAGAGTGACCGCTGGCCTGGAGATGAGTGTAGACCGCAGAGTCCTGGCCTGATGATGTTGATCTTCTGTGCTGGACCATCCTTTTGGCCAGTGGCTGTTTAGTTTCCCCGATGTAAGACTGATCACAGCCCTCCTGACACTGAACAGCATACACAACATTGCTCTGTTTGTGCCGGGGGACTGGATCTTTGGGATGAACCAGTCTTTGCCGTAATGTATTTTGGGGTTTAAAAGCCACTGGGACATTATGTTTAGAAAATAAACGTCTCAGTTTCTCTGATACCCCCTCAACATACGGAATGACCACTGGTCTGGGTCTGGGTTCCTCCTTTTCACCTGTTGGCTGACTGGGCAACAGGTCAGCCAACAGGTTGGCTTTGTTTTGTTTTTTTGAATGTCCAGAGGACCAGATTTAACTTTTTTAGATTTTTCTACCTGGATTATTGAGCATGCATCAGGAATGAATCATGTATTTTCAAGGTTTGGACTTCCCCTCAAGGTGAACTCAGACCAAGGTACACACTTCACAGCTGAAGTGATGAAAGAACTGTGGAAGATGCTAGGCATCAAAGTCAACTTCCATTTTGGCTACCACCCACAGGCCTCAGGCCAAGTGGAGAGAGCAAACAGAACTTTGGTATGTATTTTGAAGAAATACGTAGCCGCAAACCACAAGGACTGGGACGTGAAACTCCCGCTGGTCCTCATGGCCATAAGGGCCACTCCACACACATCGACTGGCATCTCTCCCTTCGAGATGATGACGGGTCGACAAATGACTCTTCTTCTACACCTGTTGTACCAACCAGGCGATGCCGCCATGGCAACAGCCTACACCACACAACAATACATGCATGACTTGGAAGAACACCTTAAAAACACCTTTGCTTTTGCCCAGAGAAACATGGAAAAATTTGCTGAAGGACGAAAGGTGTACTATGACCAAAAGGCCTCTCACAAGGAACTCCAAGTGGGAGATAGGGTCTGGTACTACACGTTCGCCCCCACAACCGGGAAAGGAGAGTCCGGGACCGGAACTCTCGCCCGCAAACTTATGCCCAGGTGGACTGGATCCCACCTGATAACAGCCAAACTGTCTCCAGTTGTCTACCAGATCAAAATCAGCAAAGGCCAAAAAGAGCCAATTGTTAAATGGGTACATCGAAACCAGGTCAAACTACACAAGGCGTTCAATAACTCCACAGGAGACAAAGATCTCACAAACTCAGACCTCGTGGGAAAAAAGGGTCATCCAAGCAGAAACTAAATAAGCCTAAGCTTAATTAAGTGTTAAGATAACAACTCAGACGCGATAACGTGATCGAATCTGACAATCAGAGTGAGTGACGCATTGAAATGTTGTTTTCTAGTTGCTTAATCACTACTTTTGTCAATGTTGAGACATTGTTTATTTGGTTTTGGTATTGTTTCTGAACACCCCTAGCAAGAATGAATTTTGTGTGTACTTTAGTTAGAGACTAAGAGGACTTTAACTATGCCAACATGCAGTTCATTTGTTAAACTTCAATCTTTGAGGAGTCAATGTAGATTAATGCTACCTTAAGTACCACAACCCCGCCCCCACCTAGGACTGTCAGACCACATCTCAATCTTCCTGGCTCCTGCTTACATGCCCCCGCTGAGATGCTCCAGACCGGTACAAAAGAAAGTTAAATGCTGGATCCAGGACAGTGGCCCCATACTGAGAGATTGTTTTGACCGAACAGATTGGCAGGTTTTCAGAGAAGCTGCTGAAAATGGAGGTTCGCTTGATCTTGACCAATACACATCCTCAGTTCTGGGTTACATTAGTACATGTAATGACACCATCTCCACTATCAAAAATGTTAAAAGCTACCCAAACAGAAAACCTTGGCTGAATGCAGAGGTGCGTACCCTGCTGGAAGCCAGGAACACTGCCTTCAGGTCTGGAAACTCAGAGGAGCTGAGTAGGACAAGAAAAGAGCTGGTTGCTGGTATTAAGAGGGCCAAGGCCACATATGCACAGAGGATCGAGGGTCAATTCATCTCACAAGACCCTCGGAGCATGTGGAGGGGCATTAAGTGCATAACAGATTATAAAGGAAGGAGTGAACAATGCCCCAAAGACCCATCTCTGCCTGATGCCCTCAACAAGTTCTATGCACGCTTTGAAGACCCGAACAGACCACCCAGCACCAGACTCACCTCACCACCGGATGAAGAGCATCTCAGCGTGACCTCAGCCGAAGAACGGAGTACCTTCAGGAGGATTAATCCACACAAAGCAACTGGCCCAGACAACATCCCCGGAAAAGTGTTGAAGGAATGTGCTGATCAGCT
>NC_056502.1:192799-193813 GCF_014905685.2 Nematolebias whitei | reverse complement strand
TGCTCTCCACTGCACACCTGTAGAAGGAGGTGAGGACTGAGCTTGACAGACCAGCTCGCCTAAGCCGTCTGAGGAAGTAAAGTCTCTGATGAGCTCACTTGATCAGGCTGGTGGTGTTGTTGCTCCAGCTGAGGTTGTCATTCATGTGTACACCCAAGTACTTGTAGCTTGAGACTACTTCCACCGCAGATCCTCTTATGTTCAGGGGGGTGTAGGTGTGTTTGCTCCTTCTGAAGTCCACAATCATCTCCTTTGTCTTCTTCACATTGATGTGAAGGTTATTCTCTCTGCACCAGCTCTCCAGGTGTTCCACCTCTTGCCTGTAGCTGGACTCATCATTGTTTGTGATCATCCCACCACCGCTGTATCGTCTGCAAACTTTACAATGTGACAGCCTGGATGGGTAGCTGCACAATCATACGTGAGCAGAGTAAACAGGAGGGGGCTTAACACACATCCCTGAGGAGAGCCAGTGCTGAGGGTTATGGTAGAGGAGAAGTTGTGGATCCTCACTAACTGTGGTCTGTTTGTTAAGCAGTCTAGTACCCAGTTGCAAATGGCGGGGCTTAGTCCTAGTGTGGATAGTTTGTCCATCAGGGTTTGGGGAATCATGGTGTTGAAGGCGGATGTGAAGTCCACAAAGAGCATACGGACGTAAGAGTTTTTCTGCTCCAGGTGGTTGAGCGCAGTGTGGACCACAGAGGAGATGGCGTCCTCTGTTGATCGGTTCTCACGGTATGCATACTGATGAGGGTCCTCATTGATGTTGATGGTTGTTTTGATGTGAGTCATGACCAGTTTTTTGAAGCATTTAGCGATTATTGGGGTGAGGGCCACAGGACGATAGTCATTCAGACCATTCACTGTAGAGCTTTTTGGGACTGGGATGATGGTGGCAGTCTTCAGGCAGGTGGGAACTGTCTCTAGGGTAAGTGAGGTGTTAAAGATGTCTGCTAGCACCTCGCAAAGCTGATCAGCACATTCCTTCAACACTTTTCCGGGGATGTTGTCTGG
>NC_056502.1:187791-192699 GCF_014905685.2 Nematolebias whitei | reverse complement strand
GGCTGTGACTCAACCCGAGCATTAAAAGCTCAACTTCTAAGGAAGCTCATTCGGTTGAACCGAGTACTTCGTCATGATTTCTGATGACCCCAGCTACTCTAACCGGAGACGCTGAAAAGGGAGCTTACCAGTGGACTTCTGTTCCGGAGTGGATGCATCCTCTGCTAAGGTAACAAAGTCGCTGCATGTCTTGAAGTGTACCGGAGGGCTGAGCTGGATGTCGGAGGAAGGGTGCAATGTTCTGGTTCAACACATAACTTTCTTCCATCTAAACTTCCCCCATAAATCTATTCCTCCTCTTTAAACTTCTCGATTCGCCAGTAACTCAAGCTAGATGCCTTCAGAGATGAATCAGTCTCAATCAGTAATGTTCTGCTGTCTTGTTTAGTAAAGTGTGCCAAGTTTATTAATCAGAAACAGATCAGCAAACCAATGTGTACATGTTTTGATGTTAAATTTTGATTCTGTTAAATAAATAACCGCATTTATTCTGATGGGTCAAAGATAAAATGGCGTCTCATGTCACTGATTAAACACTCCACTCCACAACAGAAATTTAACTCGAAAAAGAAAATAATCCGTTGTAATTAAACAATTAATATTCTTTGTGCTTGAACTAGCTTTAAGAATAAGTAATTAGTAGTGAAGCTAACAGCTACATCACTACACTCCTAACTGGAGGATTTAGCAAAAAGGAACGTCTTAAGCCTAGTTTTAAAACTTGATAATGTGTCAGCCTCACAGACAGAAACTGGAAGTTGGTTCCACAAGAGAGGAGCCTGATAACTGAAAGATGTTCTTCCCATTCTGTTTTTGTAAATTCTAGGAACCACAAGTAAACCTGCAGCCTGAGAGTGAAGTGCTCTGTTAGGAAAATATGGAACAATAAGATCTGTAATATAAGATGGAGCTAGGTTGTTGAGAGCTTTGTAGGTTAGAAGTAAGATTTTGAATTTTATTCTGGATTTGACAGGGAGCCAATGGAGAGAAGCTAAAACTGGAGAGATATGATCTCTCCTACTAACTATTTTCAGGACCCTTGTCTCTGTGGTTCTAACCCAAACGAGTAGGTACTAAAACGTGACTTTTGAACATTGTCGGTCATGGATTGGTTGGGGGCGGAGCCGCGGGCCGAGTCACTGAAACTGAAAACTTTCCACAATCCGCCATTTTCTCTCCAGCTGGCAAAAACTCAAGTCGCAGGATCTACAGGACACAATATAAAAACTAATAATGTCAACACCGTGGACCAACACAGAAGTGCAGGCGTTTTTTATGCTTGGTGGGCGAGGAAAACGTTCAGAGGGAGCTGGACGGATCGACTCGCAACTAAGAAATTTTTAAAGAGTTGTCGGAGCGGATGATTTCCCAGGAGTACCATCATACACCGAAGCAATGCCGCGAAAAACTAAAGAAACTTAAAAGCGACTACCGCATGGTAAAAGACCATAATGGCAGGAGCAGATCAGATCAGTTCTAGAATTGCGCTGCTCAAGTTGGCTGCATGTTGGAGCAGCTCTGTTAAATTCATTCAGAGTTATTGCTTTTGGAAACTTTAGTTCTTCTTTTTCTGGATGTAAATCACTTTTTTTTGGATGATTATTTCCTCTGGTATCGGATGCTGTGCAGCTGGAAGGATTTTACCTGAAACTTTTTTTACTTTGGGGCATTTGTTATGATGCGTAACCATGGCAACAAGGTGTTTTTAACAACCAGGAGCAGCTGATTAACATCTCAAAAGTTGAAATACCTCAACTACAGCATCAAATCCCAAATGAGTTGAAAAGGAGGCTCTGTGGACAAATTCCTGTCGACCTGATGGCGGTGCTCGAGTGCCTGACTGCAGAGATTCTGAAGCTGGTGGGAAACTTGACTCGTGACATCAGGAGGACCGGGATCTTCCCCCAGCACCTTCAGCTGTCTGTCTGTGGCAACGAGGAGCTCTGCAGACTGCTGGGAAGAGTGACCATCGCTCAGGGAGAAATTCTGTCCAGCATTCGGGCAGTCCTGCTTCCCAGGAGGACGAAGAGGCCTGCCGGATCTGACGGCAAGCTGGATCTGGGTGGACGGATCAGTATCTGTGGCCAGATCCTTCAGATTCACTGAAGGAGATCCTTCCTGCCCACAGCTATCAGCATCTAACAACTCTTGAATGAAACCAGGATGATGAGCTACGACAACACTTAATTTCCCTCTGGGGTGAATTAAGTATTTTTGAATTGAATTGAATTTTGAATCGACAAAGTTGGAAATGGTTTGATGTAATGGATGCCATTTACGGTAATTGCCTTGCTAGAAATGGGAGAGTGAGTAGCCTGGACACAGCCTCTGCTCGGCCAGAATCCATGATGGAAGACGGTGAGTTCATTCTAAATTTAAGCATATTTTAAGTTATTAATGCCATCAGTTTTGAGCATATTTTGAACAAATAAGAGGCTGGTGCTATTGCCCATGATGTGCTCCTTATTAGTTAGCTTCAATACTACTTTGCTCAATGCTAACTCTGTTTCTGTTTTTCACTTTATTTTCATCCAGAATATGTTCCGCCCTGTGAAGATTTGTCAGAAAATACTGTTTCAGACCCGCCAAGCGTCCCGTCTTCTACTACCCCTGCGCCATCCCCCTCACTGAGCAGTTCACAACAGCCTGCTGTTCTTGGTGAGAAGCAACACTATTCACATCACCGCACTTTATTCGTGCGTGTAGGAAAAGACTTGCTGTATTTATTTATTTATTTTTAGTAAAAAAATCACAGTATAAAATTATTTATTCTTTTTTTTCATTTTTTATTATTTTAGTCATTTTTATTTTTCTTATTTATTTTTTCACTTGTTATTGTAATTATTTTGGTATTTATTAATTTCATTATTCTAACATTCTATTATATTCATTTTATCTTTTTATTATTGTTATTATTATGTAATTGCTCAACTACATGTAAATGAGTACATGTAACTTTTCTACTAACCTGTTAATCAGATTTTCTCCAGGTACTCTGGTTTCCTCCCACAGACCAAAAACATGCATGTTATCGACTGATTGTGTCCCAAGTTAACATTTTGGTTTTGGCAGGTGGAACATGTTTGGTTTAAGCAGCTCATGTACTTTTACTGTAAAAATTTCCAGTCAAAAACACCAAATCATTGAGTTTATTGTAGGTGTTTTATTTTTGGTTTGTTTGTGTTCGAGCTGACTTCAAAATAAAATGAAGTGCTTATTTAAATCTGTATTTTATGTCTTGAACAAGCACTTTATGTTATTTAGAAGTCAGTTTGAAGTGAAAACAAACAGAAGAAGCTGTAAAGATAAGATGGATGTTGTAATGTGATTTTACATTAAAGGTCCAGTAGAGGGCGGCACATGTTCATTGCATAAATATATTAGAAAATATAGTAGTTTATTCATTAATAAATATTCATTTTACTGTGTACACACACGTGTGTGTATGTATGTATGTATGTATGTATGTATGTATGTATATATATATATATTTTTTATTTATTTATTTTTTTTTTTCCTAATTCATTGCTTGCTTCATTATAAGCTCTCGACCTTTGACCTCTTTAAGTGGCTTTAAGAATCTGTTGGTCTCCTGGCAGGGACCAGTGCAGACATGTTCCTGTTATTAGTTTTTTACATCCGCTTTAGAACCTAGCTGTTGGTTTTTTTTGTTACCTTTTTCTTTTAGCCATCCTATTTGTAAAAAAAAAAAACCCTGCAGTATGACTTTTTATAATTGTTTATTGTTGTTGCTGTTGTCCATTGTTGTCATTTTTCTTTGTTGAAATCAGGTCTCTCTTGTAAATGAGTCCTCGAGGCTCAATGGGATTCCCTGTCTAGATAAAGGTTGAATGAAAAATGTACAGTCACAAAAAATGATCTTGTAGGGCTAACAACAAAGACCTTTTGTTCAGTAATGGCACTTGTCTGCATTTTTTTCAAAAAACAGTGTCTAATGATTAACCACCTGTCTTTTCTTCTGTGTAGGCAAGAGACGCAGTAAATTGTCAGCTAAAGACCAGGCTTTGATTTTGGTGCTGAAAGAAGGCGAGAAAGAGGACCGGGAACAGTGTGAGAGACACTTTCGTCATCTTCGCGATGACGCACGTGAGGCTAGGGAACAAGAAGTGGCTCAGCGAAGGGAGGAGGCTGCTCGGACCGAAGCCTTCAGTCAAGCCTTCCTTGGTGTGCTGGGAGATCTTGTGCGTGCCATGAGACCTGTGTGACAGACTTGCACTGATAGATAATCAGTAGTTAGTAGTACTTTTAGTAGTTTTTAGTTTAGTAATTTTGTTTCAGTAGTTACCTTTTTTTTTACATTTATTACTTTCAAATAAAAAACTTGTTTCTTATGTCCTGTGTCTGCATGATAATTTTCAATGTTAAAAGCTTACAGTATTTTTCTTCACGTTCATAGTGAAGGTTAGGCAAATTTGAGATTTATCCCTTTTATACATTTCATGATTCCTAAGAAAAGATTTCTACAATCTGTTCTACTGTTATTAAATTAGTCTTTTTTTTTGTTCCAGGATGAAGTCATCACACAGAGATTTTGTACTTCAATCATTCCAGTGAAAATACGACAGCCTATATTTAATTAGTTTATCAGAGTCAGAGTCAGAGTTTCTTTATTGTCCTTCGCACCTCATGTGGTACATGTGGTGGAGCGAAATTATGTACACGGGGTCCCAGTTACATCCAACAATAAAATGTATAAGAAAAACAGTAATAACATCTAAGATATGAACTAAGAAAAACATCAACTAAATATACACTAAGCACTCATAACATAAAACATTGAACATCAGCACAAACATGAACATGAGTCTGTGAGCAGATGTGCACGCATGAACACATCAACATTGAAACAGATCAGCAGCAACATGAAACAGATCAGCAGCAACATGA
>NC_056502.1:184421-187691 GCF_014905685.2 Nematolebias whitei | reverse complement strand
CTTCACCACTCTCTGCAAAGCTTTTCTTTCTGCAGCTGTGCAGCCTCGATGCCACACGTTGATGCTGGAGCACAGGATGCTCTCCACTGCACACCTGTAGAAGGAGGTGAGGACTGAGCTTCCAGACCAGCTCGTCTCAGCCGTCTGAGGAAGTAGAGTCTCTGATGAGCTTTCTTCATCAGGCTGGTGGTGTTGTTGCTCCAGCTGAGGTTGTTGTTCAGGTGCACACCCAAGTACTTGTAGCTGGAGACCACTTCCACCGCAGATCCTTTTATGTTCAGGGGGTGTACGTGTTTTTGTTCCTTCTGAAGTCCACAATCATCTCCTTTGTCTTCTTCACATTGATGTGAAGGTTATTCTCTCTGCACCAGCTCTCCAGGTGTTCCACCTCTTGCCTGTAGCTGGACTCATCATTGTTTGTGCTGCATCCCACCACCGCTGTATCATCTGCAAACTTTACAATGTGACAGCCTGGATGGGTAGCTGCACAATCATACGTGAGCAGAGTAAACAGGAGGGGGCTCAACACACATCCCTGAGGAGAGCCAGTGCTGAGGGTTATTGTGGAGGAGAAGTTGTGGATCCTCACTAACTGTGGTCTGTTTGTTAAAAAGTCTAGTACCCAGTTGCAAATGGAGGGGCTTAGTCCTAGTGTGGATAGTTTGTCCATCAGGGTTTGGGGGATCATGGTGTTGAAGGCGGATGTGAAGTCCACAAAGAGCATACGGACTTAAGAGTTTTTCTGCTCCAGGTGGTTGAGAGCAGTGTGGACCACAGAGGAGATTGCATCCTCTGTTGATCGGTTCTCACGGTATGCGTACTGATGAGGGTCCTCGTTCATGTTGATGGTTGTTTTGATGTGAGTCATGACCAGTTTTTCGACGCATTTAGCGATTATTGGGGTGAGGGCCACTGGCCGATAGTCATTCAGACCAGTCACTGTAGAGCTTTTTGGGACTGGGATGATGGTGGCAGTCTTCAGGCAGGTGGGAACTGTCTCCAGGGTAAGTGAGGTGTTAAAGATGTCTGCCAGCACCTCACAGAGCTGATCAGCACATTCCTTCAACACTTTTCCGGGGATGTTGTCTGGGCCAGTTGCTTTGTGTGGATTAATCCTCCTGAAGGTACTCCGTTCTTCGGCTGAGGTCACGCTGAGATGCTTTTCATCCGGTGGTGAGGTGAGTCTGGTGCTGGGTGGTCTGTTCGGGTCTTCAAAGCGTGCATAGAACTTGTTGAGGGCATCAGGCAGAGATGGGTCTTTGGGGCATTGTTCACTCCTTCCTTTATAATCTGTTATGCCATATGTGTCAAACTCAAGGCCCGGGGGCCAAATGTGGCCCTCCTTAACATCTTATCTGGCCCCCAAGATGTAATTTTAAATGTAAAATACTTTTATCATTTATTTATTTTTTTCAATAATCTTTGATTATAATGTCAAAAGTGCAACAGAGAATGTCAAATGAGACCAATCAAACTCTTGAGGAACCTGCAACCAAGAAACGATGTTGGGTATTTAACTTAAGTTAATGTAGATTCTGAAACTGGCCCTTAGTTTGAAACAGGTTTTAATTTTGGCCCCCTTTTGTGAGTGAGTTTGACACCCCCGTGTTATGCACTTAATGCCCCTCCACATGCTCCGAGGGTCTTGTGAGATGAATTGACCCTCGATCCTCTGTGCATATGTGCCCTTGGCCCTCTTAATACCAGCAACCAGCTCTTTCCTTGTCCTACTCAGCTCCTCTGAGTTTCCAGACCTGAAGGCAGTGTTCCTGGCTTCCAGCAGGGTATATTATGTGTAATATAAATTAAAATATAATACAAATTAGATGTCAAATATATACAGTGTATTATTAAAGTAATATATAGAGAGATATAATGGTATATAAATATATATTAATTGGTATATAGCAAGTACATCTGTTTTATGATTATTCTTATGAACCACAAAACTTAAGATTTAAGGAGAAATTCAACAATAATGTTCTTTAAATCTACAGCTGCTCTTAAAAGCAGTTTCTGTGATGACAGCACACTGGGATTTGTTTATCAATTTTATAACATGAACCTTTTTCTAGTGCATCTGTTCATAACAAAAGTCAAAATATTGTAATACATTTTTATTATCAACAGCTACAGTTAAATGTTACAAAGACAGGTTTAAGGCATGCAGGTAAAGAAAAAATGTGTACAATTAGGGATTACTTTAAACAGTTAATCAAATGAGGATGAATGATTTATCATGGTATGGTATGGTATAAAGTTTATTCATTTTAAAAAAGTACAAAACAATTCCATAACAATATAAAAAAAGATACAAAAGATTTAAAATGAAAGGCAGCAGAAAGAAGAAAAAATCTTATTATATCTGCCCCTTTTTCAAACAATTATTTCAATCATAATAATTTTCAAGTAACTGTACAAAATGAATAACTTTCTAATTTTTCTAATTCTAATACAAAAACACATTAAGCTACTTCATATATACTTTTTTAACAATCCAGCTTTGATCTTTTTCTTAAATGTGCACATTGACTTGGCATTTTTCACATCACTCTCTAGAACATTCCACAATCCAACTCCTTGGATTGAGGTAGACCTTCCCTTCAAACTAGTTCTGAATGTTGGTTTGACAAATATCTCTATCCCCTTAAGATTATAACAACTTTGTCTTTTAACAACATTTCTTTGGATATTTAATGGTAATGTGTTATTTTGAGCCCTATACATAACTGATAAAATACTGTAATCTACCAAATCATGGAACTTCAGTAACTTCAGTTGATGAAATAATGTGCTTGATGGGTGACTGTAATGCTTTCTGGTGATAATTCTTACAGCTCTTTTCTGTAAAATAAAAATAGGTTTTGTAAATGTTTTACACGCTTTCCCCCAAACGTCAATGCAAAAGATTAAATGTGGAACAATGATTGTGTTATACAACATGTACAGAGCTTTATCATTTAATAATTCCCTGACTTTGTATAGTACTGCAATAGATTTAGATATTTTTGTTCTTACAGAATTGATGTGATTTTTTCATGTTAGCTGTTCATCAATGATTACACCCAAAAATTTAATCTCGTTAACTCTACAAATCTCAACACCCTCAATTTTAAATGGATCATCAACAATTCTCTTTTTGTTACTAAATATCATGTATTTAGTTTTATCTAAATTTAATGATAATTTATTAAGTTTAAACCAAGTTTGTATTTTATCAAATTCTGTCTTCATCAATTCCAACATCCGTTTTACATCTTTACCCAAACA
>NC_056502.1:174205-184321 GCF_014905685.2 Nematolebias whitei | reverse complement strand
ATGAGAGCCATTGATGTAGAGTTTTTTGCTCTAACCCCATACTGACTGCTACTTAGAATGTTTTGTTTAGTAATAAATTTATTTAATCTGGTCACAAACAGTTTTTCTAGAATTTTTGAGAACTGTGGTAATAAGGATATTGGTCTATAATTATTGAACACACATTTATCACCATTTTTAAAGAGAGGAACTACCTTAGCTACTTTCATATTGTCTGGAAATATTCCTTTTGAAAATGATCAATTACATATATATGTAAACGGTTCGATAACATAACTCATTATGTCCTTTACAAACATCATATCCATGTCCACCCAGTCTTTTGATCTCTTATCTGTAAGATTTTTTACAACATTCATTATTTCTTCTTTGTCAGTTCCATTAAGAAAAATACTGTTGTCACAACTTATAACTGAATGGTTCACATTATTGTCTACTTTTGGTATTTTAGCAGCAAGGCTTGATCCAACGTTCACAAAATAATGATCAAATCCATTTACAATTTCATTTTCATCATGGATTTCATCGTCATCCATCAAAAAATATTGTGAAATACCTGTTTTTGCTTTATGACTTTTCAGAACACTATTTATTACTCGCCATGTAGCTTTCATATCACCATTACTTTTATTTAATAAATCACTATAATATTCCTTCTTGTGTGTCCTCATAATCGCTACTAATTAATTTTTATTCTTCTTATATTTCTCTTCAGCCTCTTGTGTTCTCAATTTCAAGAAACATGTATATAAATAATTCTTTTTTTACAAACATTTCTCAACCCTTTCGTCATCCATGGTTGGTCAACAACATTTCTCTTTGTATAATTATTTTGCACACAATTCTTTTCATACAGAGCTCCTAAAATATTCATAAACTCATCATATGATCTGTTCACATCATCAACATACACGTCTTTCCAGCTTTGTTTATGTAAATCATCTTTTAATTTGTCCATTGCTTTTTTTGATGTGTTTATTGTTTTTTCCTTAATTGTAATTTCTTTTGTAATGCTTTGATCATTTTTATAAATCATGAAAACTGGTAAATGATCACTCAAATCACTCGTTAAAATACCTCCCATCACATCCCCATTTGTTACATTTGTGAAAATATTATCGATTATTGTAGCACTATGAGTTGTAATTCTTGTTGGTTTTGATATTAACGGATAAAGATTTAAACTATACAATGAATTTGTAAATGTACAGATGTTATTTGAATCTGTTTTATTTCCCAGGTCAATATTAAAATCTCCACACAAAAAAATGTTTTTATTAAAACTCTTGTCCAATAGTTGTACCATTTTATCAGTGAATATTTCTATATTTGATCCTGGAGATCGATATACACAACTTATCAATATGTTTTTATCATTCTTGTTTATTAATTCTATTGTTATTATTTCCATGATATTATCAACAATGATTGACATTTCATTAATTAATTTACATTTTATTTCATTTTTAACAAATAGAGCCACTCCACCACCTCTTTTGTTGCTTCTGTTCACATGATATAATTCATACCTTCCATGTGAACATTAGTTGTGTTTTCATCGTTGAGCCATGTTTCTGACAGTGCTATTATTGTAAAGGTTCTGTTTAGCTGTTTTAAATAATCTGTTATTTTGGATATATTTGCATTTAAACTTCTACTGTTAAAGTGAATAATAGAGAGACCTCCATTCTTTATATTGATGTAATTAAACTGTTCTTCATTGTAATATTCACAGTCTTTTATTTCAGGGAAAATATTTGTATCCATCACATCTTCAACATTTTATATTTTAAACTCTAAATCTTCGTATGTTGCCATGTTTTAATGTATTTGTTTTTTTTATATTTTGTTAATTTCTTGTTTGTGAAGTTATGTCAATGATTTATTATCTGTCATCTCCTGAGCTCATTTTAGTTTTTCCAGATCTTTCAGGTCTTTTATTATTTTAGTCTGAGATCCTTCCTGTATTTTGATTCAGATGTTTCCATTTCTTGTCCAAGTTGATGCTATTTTTTTCTGTTTTTTTTTAACCACCTTGCTTCATGTGCAATATTTCCATTTTTTTAGTTAGATGTTCGTTTATGTAAACATTTGTTCCCTTCAGTTTTTTTGCATTATTACCTTGTTTCTTGATTTCCTGCTAATGAACTTGATGACTATGGATGGTTTGGCTTTATCTGATTTGTTGGGCAGGGTGTGACAGATTGACATGTCCTCATGTTCGATGTCAATGTCTTTGTTTTGTAAAAAATTCACTACTTGCTCCTCCAGAGTCTGTAGTTCTTCCTGTGGTGCATCTTCTGCTGTGTTAGTACCAGCAACAACTCTTGCATAAGTTCGGTTCCTAACTTCCAGTCCAGTGATCACCAAGTTGTCTAGTCTTGTGTATTGTTCCAAGTCTTCTACTTTTTGTTCCAGTTCAGCTATTTTTCTGTCTTTATTAGTCATCAGTTCTTTCAAATTTCTCACTTCTTCAAACAGTCCTGTTAGTAAATCACATTTAGCTGATACTTTAGTCAGTTCAGCACTCAAATAGTTCAAAGATTTTTTAACTTCCTCCATATCTTCAGAATTATTTTCCGACACTTGTCTCTTATCTCTGTGTTTGCTCGGCATTACTCACGATACTTCTGGATTATTGGTCTCAACTCTCAGAAGCACAGGATCCAGCCACGAGGTTCAGAGGCTATTGTTGTTATCTTATGTTGTTAGCCGAGGCCTAGCCAGGTCTAGCCGAGGACTAGCGGCAACAACTTCCAGGTCCCACACGGTCCCACGATTCACTCGGTCCAGCAGTTCGCAGCCCCAATGGTGACAGACTAGGTCCCGGTTGCAACAGCTCCCAAATCCCACAGCTGTAGTTTAGCTTCCTCGGTTTCCGCGGCTCGCAGGTCCAACAGCGGCGGACCGGGTCTCCTCCGTAAACAGCTCGGTTCAGCGGCTCGCAGGTCCAACAGCGGCGGACCGGGTCACCGACGTAAACAGCTCGGTTTAGCGGCTCGCAGGTCCAACAGCGGCGGACTGGGTCTCCGCCGCAGACCACTCAGTTCCAGCGGCTCGCAGGTCCAACAGCGGCGGACCGGGTCTCCTCCGTAAACAGCCCGGTTCAGTGGCTCGCAGGTCCAACAGCAGCGGACCGGGTCTCCTCCGTAAACAGCTCGGTTCAACGGCTCGCAGGTCCAAACGGCGGCAGACCGGGTCTCCGCAGGCCTCACTAGCCGAAGTAGCTCTCTGACCAGCCAAACATTAGCTAAACTAGTGGCTCAGCATCCACGGTTCAGAGCGCGCGGACTTCCTTCTTCCTCCTGTTCTGTATATATATATATATATATATATATATATCCACATATGTATTATCTATATAGACATATACATACACATACACAGTTGGAGTCAGTTTTGTAAAGTTGGCAAAGTTAGCTAGATAGCTAGCGGGAGCATCAGTCAACACCTCCTACTCCATGGGCGCCATCTTGAGTTGCGCCATCATGAGATGCTCCATTAGAGCATTTCTGACATAATCTCTTCCTTCCCCAACTTCCTGTGTCACAGCCACCTGGGGTGGCTGGGCAGCTGCTTCTACATCAGGTTCATCCAGTACGGTCAAAAAGCCACAGACTGAGAAGTAAGTTGAACAAAGTCACGATACCCTCCATTTTGTTTTATGGTCGTCTTCTTCTAACACTTAAGTGGTGGCTAGTACAATAGCTTAATGGCGCACTACCGCCACCATCTGGTAATGCATGTTGGATTCTGGACCCCACCCACTAGAACCGGTACTGAAAGCATAATGGAAACACAACGTGTACTGTACCGAGTAGAGTAGAGCTGTACTGTACCGGTACTACAGGTACTAATGGAAAAGGGGCATTAGACTGCTGGAGGACAAACTGACTACAATTTTCACTCTGCTATTGTCACTCTGCTCAACCTGTTTTGTATTTGTAATTATTTTTTCTATTTTTAACATGTGTTTTTTTTTGTCTTTCAGATACACCTGGACCTATACCTGGACCTACTGTATACCTGGACCTACCATTCTATGTTCGTCTGTCTCTCCTTCCTGTCCTCTCAACCAGCCGGTCAAAGCAGATGGCCGCTTGTCCTGAGCCTGGTTCTGCTGGAGGTTTCTTCCTTTTAAAAGGGAGTTTTTCCTTTCCACTGTTGCCACTGTGCTTGCTCAGGATGGGAGACTGCAACGAAGCCAAGATTCAACTCGTCTGCTGGATTCCTTAGATAAAGAACTTTACTAATTGGCTTTTATGTGAATGTTCCTGTAAAGTGCCCTAAGACAACTTTTTTGTGATTTGGCACTATATAAATCAACTGAATTGAATTGAACTGGGTAAACCCCAACGTACAGGCGCCAAGATGGGGGGCAACAAGTATGCCCACTCCTGCTCGGCACCTCTCGTCAGGGGCAACTCCAGAGTGGAAGAGTGTCCAACCCTTCTCAAGGAAACTGGTTCCAGAGCCAGAGCCATGCGTTGAGGTGAGTCCAACTATTTCTAGCTGGAATCTCTCAACCTCACACACCAGCTCAGGCTCCTTCCCCACCAGAGAGGTGACATTCCACATCCCAATAGCCAGCTTCTGTAGCAGAGGATCAGACCACCAGGGTCCCTGCCCTCGGTCACCACCCATCCCACATTGCACCTGACCTCTTTGGCCCCTCCCACAGGTGGTGAGCCCATGGTAAGGGGGACCCATGTTGCCTCTTCGGGCTGTGTCCGGCCGGGCTCCATGGGTAAAAGCCCAGGCGCTCGCCAGCATGCCCCACCTCCAGGCCCGGCTCCAGAGTGGGACCCCTGTGACCCACGTCCGGGCAAGGGAACATTGTTTCCATAGATTGTATTCATCATAAGGGGTCTTTGGGCTGCACTTTGTCTGGTCCCTCACCTAGGACCTGTCTGCCTTGGGTGACCCTACTAGGGGCATGAAGCTCCTAACAACATATCTCCTAGGATCATTGGGACACTTAAACCCCACCACGGTAAGGGGGCAGCCCAGGGAGGGGCAGTCCTGATGCATCCACCAAATTTGGTGAGTTTTGGGATATGTTATGGCCCCCAAAAGGCCAATTCATTTGACAGAAAAATTGCTCGGGCCTAATGAACTGAGCGATTACAGTAGGCCTTCGCAGCACTTTGCTGCTTGGGCCTAAATACAAAACAGGTTGAGCAGAGTAAGTAACGACAGTAACAGAGTGAAAAAAATGTGGTCAATTTGTCCTCCAGCAGTCTAAGCCTAAAGCAGCATAACTAAGGGACAGCTCAAGAAACCCAAGCTCTAGGAAGCTCAGTCCTCACCTCCTTCTACAGGTGTGCAGTGGAGAGCATCCTGTGCTCCAGCATCAACGTGTGGCATGGAGGCTGCACAGCTGCAGAAAGAAAAGCTTTGCAGAGAGTGGTGAAGGCTGCACAGAAGATGTTGGAGTCAGTCTCCCCAGCATCACAGACATCTACACCTCCAGATGCAGGAAGAGGGCCACCTGCATCATGAAGGACCACACTCACTCAGCACACACACTTTTTGTCCTGCTCCCCTCAGGAAGGAGGTTGAGGAGCATTAAGTGTAGAACCACTAGACTGAGGAACAGCTTCTACCCTGAGGCTGTTAGACTCATGAATCTCTAACTAGAATAATCACTGTGAAAAATCACATCATGTTGCTGCTGATCTGTTTCATGTTGCTGCTGATCTGTTTCATGTTGCTGCTGATCTGTTTCAATGTTGATGTGTTCATTCGTGCTCATCTGCTCACACTGACTCATGTTCATGCTTCTGTTCGGCGTATTGTTTATTGTTTTTATGCTGTTAGTGCTTAGTGTATTTTTAGTTGATGTTTTTCTTAGTTCATATCTTTGATCTTATTACTTTTTCTTTTACATTTTTTGTTGGCTGTAAATGTGACCCTGAGTACATAATCTCGTTCCACCACATGTACCACATGTGGTGAAATGACAGTAAATAATCTCCAAATATCTCACCTACCTGTCTCACCTGTCTGTCTCTTGCCTGTCTGACTCACCTTTTTGTCTCTCATCTGCCTTTCTCTTACCTGTCTGTCTCTTCATCCTATCTCTCATGCCTGTCTCGTAACTGTCTGTTTCCCCTACCTGTCTTTCACCTGTCTCTCTCACCTGCCTGTCCAACCTGTCTCTCACCTGCCTGTCTCTCCTGCCTGTCTCTCACCTGTCTGTGTTTCCTGCCTGTCCTTCACCTGCCTGTCTTAGATGCCTGTCACTTGCTTGTCTCTTAACTGTCTCTCATTTGTCTGCCTCTCACATGCCTGTCTCACCTGCCTGTCTTGCTTACATGTCTCTCAATTGTCTGTCTCTCACCTGCCTGTCTCCTTACAGTCTCTCACCTGCCTGTATCACCTACCTGCCTCTCCTACCTGTCTCTCTCCAGTCAGTCTCTCACCTGTCTGTCACATCTTGCCTGTCTTTTAACTGTCTCTTGTCTGTTTCTCTCCTACCTCTATCCTACCTTTCTCTCACCTGCCTGTCTCACCTGTTTCTCAGGTTGGCTAGTCCTGGGTGTAAGTCGGCTCCGGTCAGGAGCAATTCGTCCTTTCTCTGTAGAGGATATGAAAGAGGCTGAGCTCCAAGAAGTTGTTGTCCATCAACGTTTTATCTCTGACTCCACCTCCCTGTTCCTGATCTACTTCTTGCAACTAGCTGTCATGGCGATGTACCTGACCCAGGAGCAGCTGAAGCTTGTCCCGCTGCTGACCATCGTTTTTGCTTTCGGACGGTGAGTGTCCACAGCAATTGTTGTCTAATTGTCCAATTGACAAAATGTGTCTCAGGGCTGTAGCATGAAGATGTGCTCCCCTGACTCTGACCTATGACCCCTGACCCTTTAGTTTAACAACAAAGTACTGAACATCAGTAATAAATAAGATTAAAAAAAGCATAAAAATAAAGTTACAAAGCTAAGCACACAATGAATTAAAAACTGTTTAAAACACAATAAAACGACAAGTTAAACAGATAAAATCAATACCAATAAAAAATGAAGTAAAATCAAGACTCAGTTGGGTAAGGCCGATGAGTAGAGATGAGTTTTCACATGGGTTTTAAAAATGGACAGTGAGGAGTCCTGTCGAATGTGCAAAGGCAGAGTGTTCCATAACTTAGGGGCACTAACAGAGAAGGTCCTGTCTCCTCTGAGCTTCGTCTTACTCTTGGGAATGACCAAAAGCAGCTGGTCAGCAAACCTGAGTGACCGAGGGGGAGTGTAGTGGTGGAGAAGCACTGTTAAATGGGGGGGGGGGGGCGGGGGGACTGTTTAAAACCTTAACAGGAACAGCTTTTAACAGGAACTCGTAGGTTTGAGCACATTACTCCGGTTCTGTCCTCTCTTCACTGGCTTCCTGTACATGTCAGAGTTTATTTTAAAATTCTCCTACTGACATTCAAGTGCAATAACGGCCTTGCACCATCATATCTCTCTGACTTTCTTCATCCTTATGCTCCTTCTCGGGCTTTGAGATCATCAGACCAGCTGCTTTTGGCCGTACCAAAAACCAGCTGAAGCTCAGAGGAGATCGAGCGTTCGTGGGCCCTAAACTTTGGAACAATCTGCCCATCAACATTCGACAGGCCACCTCAGTCTCTGCTTTTAAATCTCTCCTAAAAACACATCTGTACTCACTGACACATCTGTACTCACTGACACACCTGTACTCACTGACACATCTGTACTCACTGACACATCTGTACTCACTGACACATCTGTACTCACTGACACATCTGTACTCACTGACATTTAACACAGGGTGATCAGATTTAGATCTGGTTTTTCATTGCTGCTGATTCTGTTTATGCTTTTGTTATTATTCCTATTTAACGCAAGGTCATCAGATCTGATTTAGTATTTCATTGTTTCTGACTGAGTTTATGCTTTTTGTTATTATTTCCTTGACTTTTGACACAACGTGATCTGATTTAGTATTTCATTGTTTCTAATTGTTTTTGGTTTTATATTTTTATTCCATGTGCTGTAAATATATCTTGCTACTTTTTATTTGAAGCTGTGATATTTTTGTTAAGCACTTTGGTAACAGTTTCTGTTTTAAATGTGCTCTATAAATAAATCTGACTTGACTTAAAAACAAAGAAAATAATTTTAAAATGTACTCTAAAATACACGGGCAGCCAGTGGAGAGAAGCCAGGACAGGGTGATGTGTGCTCTTTTATGTATTCCAGTTAACAGACGTGCAGCAGCATTTTGCACCAACTGCAGATGTGTAAGTGAGAACTGGCTGACTCCGAGATAGAGAGAATTACAGTAATCCAGCCGTGATGAAATGAAAGCATGGATTACCGTTTCAAACTGTTGCCTTGAAAGATTAGATTTTACCTTTGCCATTTTTCTTAAATGATAAAAACTAGACTTGACTGTGGCCCTTATTTGACAGATTTTAAAATCACTGTCCATCTTAAAACCAAGGTTTGTAACTGTGGACTTTACGTACATTATCATGTCAGGGTCAACTAAGGGCCCCTAAGTCAACTGGAGAGCTCCAACAAGCTCCACTGGGTCCAAAAACAAGCATCTCTGTCTTTTTTCATTAAAATGCAGGAAGTCTAGGGCCATACAAACTTTAAGATCCTCAAGACATGATAAATGAGGTTTAATGGACCAAGCATCAACTCCCCTTAAAGGAACATAGATTTGGCAATCATCAGCATAGCAATGAAAGAGGAGGCTGTGTTTTCTAAATATCGATCCTAGAGGAAGTAGATATAAAGTAAAAAGCAAAGGCCCTAAAATTGATCCCTGAGGAACCCCACATGACAGAGGAGCAGAAAAGGATTTACACCCAGCAATTTTTACAGAAAATGTTCTGTCTGCCAGATAGGACCCCAAACACTCCAGAGCAATCCCACCAATGCCTACTTCGTGCTGTAGACTTGACAATAAAATGTTGTGGTCCACTGTGTCAAAAGCAGCAGTTAAGTCCAGTAACACAAGGATCACATGATCACCCGAGTCACATGTGTTGGATTTAATGTTTTATCTTTTATTATTTCTGAAATTTCATGTTATATCATGTGTGTGTGTGACGTTTTTCTTTAGAGTTTCCTCACAATCATTTAAATGTTAATCAATTAATTTGCATGAGTATCCACTTTGTATATATAATCTCACCCTAGTTAGGGTCAATCTTATAAATTCACAATCTTATAAGTTCACATTTTGATATAATTACAAGCGACTCAGAGCAGGTAAGATACTGATTAGACTCCAGGGAAGTGTCGCTGAGTATGGACGCTCACACACACACACGCTCACTCACACACACACACACGCTCACACACACGCTCACTCACACACACAGACTGATGAACATAAAATAATCTAGAACACATCTCTCTAACTTAGACTTAATATAGTTTGACTAAATAAAATTAGTAAGATAATAGAAAGTAGCATTTAATCGTTTAACAATTGTTATCAGTTTAGAGGAGAGAATCTTCACAGAAAAAACACCAGGGTTTGACTAACAAGAGCAATAAAATTCTTTATCTATGATATGTAACCTCAAGGGCATATCTAGCAAAACAAAAGAGCCCCGTAACCATGACAACGGGTTGTTTAAACCAATCAGATCCATGCACACTCGGGGGGGTGGGGGGTGGGGGTTCATCAGGCCAGGATTCTGCGGTCTACACTCATCTCCAGGCCAGCGGTCACTCTTTCAGGGATGAAGATGTTCACATCCTGGACAGAGAGGAACGATGGTTTGAGAGAGGAGTAAAGGAGGCCATCTTTGTGAAAAGAAACCGTCCATCATTAAACAGGGGCGGAGCCTCCAGGTTCAACTGTCCCCCTCTTACAATGCTGTGATTGCTAGTATCACTCAACCCCCTGTGAATAGTAAACAGCCATCAGGTGCTAATGATCCATTGTTAGGCTGATGGTCCTTCTTGAGCATGTGATCAGCTGGTTTTGGTTGTCAGCAGCAAACTGGTTGATCCACTCTGAGAAGGTGCTATTTAAGAGACTGAGCTGAATACAGCACCTCAGACTGAGGAAGTCTCTTGGATGAGAGACGAAACGTTTCTATATTTTTTTGCTTTTTTTTTTTTTTTAATGTCCAGA
>NC_056502.1:173816-174105 GCF_014905685.2 Nematolebias whitei | reverse complement strand
GTCTGAGCTTGTGGAGCTTGCTTAGAAATGGCTTCCTCTTTGCACTGTAGAGTTTCAGCTGGCAACGGCGGATGGCACGGTGGATTGTGTTCACTGACAATGCTTTCTGGAAGTATTCCTGAGCCCATTCTGTTATTTCCTTGACAGTGGCATTCCTGTTTGAGGTGCAGTGACGTTTAAGGGCCCGGAGATCACGAGCATCCAGTAGAGTTTTACGGCCTTGACCCTTACGCACAGCGATTGTTCCAGATTCTCTGAATCTTTTGATGATGTTATGCACGGTTGATGA
>NC_056502.1:170616-173716 GCF_014905685.2 Nematolebias whitei | reverse complement strand
TACCCAATCATGTTGTCAATTGACCTAATTAGTGTTAATTGGTCTTCCAGCTGTTCGTTATATGCTCAATTTCCTTTTTCCAGCCACTTATTGCTACTTGTCCCAACTTTTTTGGGATTTGTTGACACTGTGAAATTTTGAATCAACATATTTTTCCTTTAAAATGTTACATTTACTCAGATTAAACTTTTGATCTGTCATCTATGTTATATTACAAATAAAATATTGACATTTGCCATCTCCACTTCATTGCATTCAGTTTTTATTCACAATTTGTTTAATGTCCCAACTTTTTTGGAATCCGGTTTGTATCATAGAAAGATTAATTCTCGTTTAAACCCTAGGATGTTGTGTGAATGCTGCTGAAACCCCCCTGGAGCGAACAGTTTGATCTTTATTTAAGAGGAAAAGACAGCATCACCTCACGCCCCATGACGGTGACCTTAACGGTCCGTTCAGCATCCTTCACAGACTAACTCAAATGTAAATTAAATCCTGCCTAAACCCCTTAACAAAACACATCCTACATGAACACAGACAATACTGCACATCCCCACCTACCAAAAAGTCCAGTCAGCCAACCATCCAGGGGTTGTCTTCACCTGGGTGTTCGTGTATTGTTTTAGACGAACCATTCAGGCCTTCTATTGCCTGAGTAACGAACAGCATTATTCCAAACCTAACACACATGCCCCCTTTTGTAATCATAAGGGAAGTGGGTGCAAATTGTTCAGCCAATTCTTCTACAGTAACTCGAGTCAAATTAATCAGTTGTAACACATTATAATGGATGTAGTGAATTCTAAATTCTTATTAGGGATGACGGGAAGCTCTCAAATCTGGCAGCCACCCAATCAGCTAGATTATAATAATCTTGAACTCCCCTGGGGACTCCAATCTCCTCAATATAAGTAGGACTGTTTAGAGGCAGGTTAAATGTCAAATTTATGCTATGGCGCGTTTAAATGTGTCCACATCTCTCACCTGGGTGTACTGTTCAGTCCATGTGACAGATCGCGTGCTCTGAAAGTCTTTTAGGAGTACGGGGTGCTACAGAGCTGGTGAGTGGCTGAGTGGAGTTTGTATTGTCCTGAAATGCACCAAACTGTTCACACAAGTAAAAAACACCACACATTATCCTCACTAAAATCCCCAAAACCAGAGTCACTCTCCAGAGGTTTTGTAACAACCTCATGTTATTTGAAAATGGTAGACTATTTCAACTATAACTGGGCCTTTTAATAAAACTATTGTACTCTGTTCTCTTGAAATGACCAAATAAAAGACAACAACAAACATCAATTTTCAACCCTTTCCCTCGGCGTTTCGGCGCTTCAATGAGTTGGGAGGCTCTCCCAGGTGAGGGGTCCTTTGTTGCTCAGCGGTGATGCAATTCTAAGACCGCGGAGATTTCTTCATGTGTGTAAGAATTTCTATGTCAATATGTTTTAAATTTTTCCAGGGACGTGTGTGCACTGGAGAGGCCTAAGTCAGTGGGTCCATCTTCTTGCTTTTCTTGGGGGGAATAAGTTCAGTTCAGGTTTTTTTTTTGTTTGTTTTTTTTAATATGAGTGTGTGTCAGGGCTTGGAGACTCCGTTCTCCTTTACCAGCCTCTGACTGTTTTGTGTCAGGCCCATTGCCCTGACAAAGTGGGGTAGAAGGGGGTGTAATGGGGCTTTCTGGGGGTGGGGGCTTCTGGGCTTATCAAGTAACTGGTCTCGATACAGTGGGGGCAGTCAGGTCACTTGTCCTGACAAAGTAGGGGTTTTCTTCAACCAGATCGATCCCAACTTGGTACAGTGATCGGTTCGGCTCTTCCGCTGGTGTGCGATGTTCTCTCAACCACCTGATGAGGTCCGGTCCACCTCGGTTCAGCCCTGTAGGTGCCTGTCCACCTCGGCTCCTTCCTCTTCCTTATGATGACATTCAGCAGTACCCACTCTGCTGTGTGGGACCTCCCAGGTTCTTCTCTCTTCTTCTGTTTTGTCACCTGTGAAGGAAAGCCTGACACCAAGGTTCTCAATTCTTCAAAAGATGATTTGTACCTGTATTCCTCCATGTCTTCTCCCAGGGTCAGAGCAGTTGCTGGACCCAGAGACTGCCTTCCTTTTACTTGCCACTAGGAATGTGCGATATGGCATAAAATTCATATCACGATATGTATTGTGAAGGGTGGCGATAATGATATATATGGCAATATGTTTTTGGTATAAAAACAACAAACCCTTCCCTGAAACTTAACAATCATGTAAACATGATTGTAAATCATGTTTCTTCCAACTGAGGCGGCTATCTAAACTGAAGCCCATATTGTCCAAAAATAACCTGGAGACAGTAATGCATACATTCATTACATCTAGGCTTGATTACTGCAATTTGCTCCTGTTTGGTATCAGTCAGACCGCCATTGTACGACTACAACTGCAGCCCGATTTTTAACCAGTACATGCAAAAGAGCACATTACACCAGTTTTGGCCTCACTGCACTGGTTACCGGTTCACTTTCAAATCCAGTTCAAAATACTCATGTATGTCTACAAATCACTGAACAGTGTCCCCCCCCCCCCCATCTCTCTGATCTGCTACAACCGTATGTCCCACCATGTTCCACTGACCAGTTGCTCCTCATAGTTCCAGGAACTTGTCTTAAGCGCAGAGGTGACAGGGCCTTCTCTATAGCAGGACCAAGACTCTGGAACGAGTTGCCTCATATGCCATAGCCATACATATGGCTATCATAAACATCAGTTAGAATTGTTGCTAAGGCTGTTTTTGTGGGGGACAGATCCCTTATGGAATGGGCAAACAAAAAGATTATGAAATTAAAAAAATATATATATAAAAACAATAAAATGATGTAAAGCAAAAAATTGGCAAAACAAAACTTGTGAACTTTACATGATGGTTGTCTTCTTGTTGGTCAGGACAAAAGCAGTGGTGTGTTTGGTTTCAGTTGAGGTTAATTCACCTGAGTCTTGGGCTCCATCCTTTAAGAGGAGAGCATAAGATTCAGCTAAGCGTTCAGGGGTCAAGGCTGTCGAGATAATGCGTGTGTAAGGATGGTACCATTTACTGGCTCTGTTTGTGTCTGTGTTTCCC
>NC_056502.1:143598-170516 GCF_014905685.2 Nematolebias whitei | reverse complement strand
TGTAAGGATGGTACCATTTACTGGCTCTGTTTGTGTCTGTGTTTCCCTTGTGTGTTCTCTTCAGTTTAATTGGTGTCACCCTTGTCTCGTCACAGCTGTTTGTAATCACGTCTCGTTTTGTCCTTGTATAAAAGCTGTCTGTTCTGTCTTGTTCCTCGTCGCGTCGTATTTGTTTGGGTCTTCAGTGTTCTCCTGTGTCTCCTTAGTCTTCCTGAGCTTCCTGAGTCCCTTCTGAGTATCCCTCCTGAGCCTTCTCTGTATGTAAGTTTTGCTGCCACGTCAGCTTATTGTTTTGTTACTTTGTATTCACCATTAAAGTATTTAGTTTTTTAATCTGCCGAGTTGAGTCCTGTCTGCACTACTGGGTTCGTTCCTGTCCATCAAACCCTGACAGCGTGTTGATAGTGTGCGGAGGCATGGGACACAGCAGCAGCCACACACAACTAAAATGGCCAAACAGACGCCTACGGAAATTACTAGGGACATGATTACACCTTTCCATTGTCCAAACATTTTAGTAAACCAGTTTGATATTGGGTCATTTATGCCTGATGCATCTTGCATTTCTACAGAGAGATCATTTTGTCCTTTTAAAGCACAAGCTATTTTACCATCAGGGTCAGTGTTGTTGGGTATTAAGGTACAGCATTCATCACCAATCATGTGACAAATGCCTCCTTGTTCAGCTAAAAGCATGTCCAGGGCAATTCTATTTTGTACAGCCATTTTGGATGTGGGGCGAAGTTGGTCAGCTATGCCTTCTACAGCATCACAAGTTAGGTTGGTCAGACGCAAAACATTGTAATGGACAAAATTTATTCTGGCTACATTTTTGTTTACTGTTACGTAGGGAATCAAAGATTCAAAACATGCTGCTGTAGGATTGGCTAATTTGTACTCATCAGGAACGCCTCTAGGAACACCAATTGCATCTATGTAGGTTTTTGAGTCTTTTTGGTCAAAATCGGTGGAACGCCGTCTTCTTCTGAAAGTGCTGGGAGCTAAGCTATGTCCTACAAGGGTAAGGGGAGCTGCAAGGCAGACCAAGGCACAAAGTCCTTTAGTTTTATTGGGAATTTTAACAGATAATCTCTGACCACCACAGTAATAATACAGGCCAGCTCTGGCCCAGGATCCAATTGTTTGATCTTCTTCTTTGTCAGTATTCACAGCCAAAGTTAGGTTACACAAATCTTGTTGTATTTCTTCATAGTTTAGATTGGGGTTGTTAGATGTAAAATTAAAACAGTGGTAGCCACCTAGTATTTGGTTAGGTCTAAATGATCCGGGGTGTGTTTTGTTATGAATAGGTGGGTAGATGTCGGTCAGAGTTGTGCAATTTATCACAGGGTTTTGTCTAGTTAAATTTAGCATACAGTTGTATCCCCATGTATCTTCGGGAAACTGTGGGGTGGGTTGGGTGAATAATTTTGGTCTGGCTGTAGCACAGGCGACGCAGTTGCTAAGTTGGGCTTCTCTTGCTGCTTCAACTAGCCATGAGAGCCACATATTGTCATCCCCATGGCCAGTTGCATGTTCTATTAGCTGTTCAGGTTTTAATTTTGTATAATCAACTGACACGATTGGTACTTCTTCTCCCCATAATTTTCCTGAGGGAGGAGGAGTGGATGAAGCATTTTGAGATGGAGTAGAGGTTGGTGTCTCGAGGGGTTTAGTTGGAGGTTTGAATTTAATGGTGATGAGTCGGATTTGAGTGACCAGGTGCCGCAAAATGTTTAGGAGGTCCAGCTAAATTATTCAAAGATAAGGTTACCGGGTTACTGGACGGGTTGTAATCTCTCTGAAAAGTGACCTTATCCCACCATGATTTTGTGCCTTCGTCTAGGTATGAGCGGGTGGGGGTCCATAATCCTGTATAAAGAGTGGTCTCTTGCCACTGACAACTAGGGGTCCAAGTGCGAGAGCCTTGCAATTGGCTATGGGACCAGGAGCCTTGAATGTTGTGAGTAAATATGGGTGACTGACTTTCACAAGCGGGTCGAGCTGCTGAAGTCATGATTTTGTCTTCACATAGGTAAAGGTCTGCACTACGGTAGTATTGTTTATTGGTACCACAATCGATCACATCACATAAGTCAAACTGAAAAGACATGGTTGTGTTTATTTCATAATCGATAGAGATGCCTATTTTCCAGTGTGGGCAGGTGTGTTTTTGTATTTCTCTTTTTGCACCAGGATTTTTTGCACAGGGCCCTTCACCTGGAAACAAACAAAAGTGTTCGCATAGGAAAATGATACCACAGGCTAGAAGGATCACCACGCCCATGGCTAGGGTGGTCTTCCATGGATGTGATGGCAGGCCCTTCTTGGTTCTTCTGAGAGAGTAACTGTAAAAAGTCTATGATTCGGACTGGATCTAGTGAACGCTGCCTCAGTTGTCCACTGAGTGACTTTAGGCTATTGGTTTTACTGGTCCTCCCTTTGGTCCTCCCTCTGATGGTGGATTGGTTCCTCTGAACAGCTTGCAGTGGGATGCGTGGATCCAGGTAGCTCGCTCAGCCACCTTAACAGCTGTGTGGGTCGTCAACAGCACCTGGAATGGACCTGTCCACCTGGGGGAGTTCCACCTTTTCCTCCTGAAAGATCTAATCATAACAAAGTCTCCAGGGGGTTATGTCATGCAGTTGTTCTTGGGTGCAAAAGCGAACATGGACATTGTTAGTCATGCATTATTGTCAATCACTTCCTTTGTAAGTCGAGCTGTCAACATGTGACAAAAATCCTGTCTGTACATGTTGAGAGAGGGTGAGAAAAAACAGCTGTCACGTGGTTCCCAGTCTGAGGTAGTGTGTGCTTTGAGTGCCAAGGGGCCCAGAGAACGCCACTGTGAATCAGGTGGTTTTGCCAGTGAAATGTGGGGAAAAGAGTCAGTCACGGTGAAATAGGGTGTTTGGGGTGTCACCTTGTCTTTGAGGGTCAGCAAAACAAAACAATAGTCATGTGTCCAGCAGAGGGACGAAGTGGTGAGTTGTGTGTCGGGTGTCATCAGAAATGAGTCTCCTAAATGATCAGCTCTGAAGTTACATGAGCAGTGCAGTGGAGGCGTTGTTCAGACATGAAACAAGTTGTGGGTGGGAGTCTGTCTCTGGCCATGGTGAGCAGATAATTTTGTTGATCTTGGTTGGTTAACAACCATTCAAAAATGTACAACAATTCAGGAGTGAGAGAAACAAGAGTGTTTGGATTCTCTTCCTGTTTTGACACGAGTAGACCTTCATATCCACAGCTGAGTGTCAATCTAAATTTTAGAATCAAGTCTCTAGCCAGTAAATTTACTGGGCAGGAGCCTGACAGCAAAAATTGATGATCATGTGATGATTGGTCAAATGGATCTATAGTTTTCAGGGGAGCTGTAACAACTTCAGGAACAGCTTGACCAGATGCTCCTGTAGAGTGTACAATTTTGCCTGAGAGTGGAGCGTCAGGAAAACATTTTTTTCATGTTTAAAGATTGTGTTGCTCCTGAGTCTACAAGAAATTTAACAGGGACGTTTTCAACCAACACTGTGAGCATGGGTAACTTCAGATACACTGACTGGGTGTATTTGTAATATGTAGGAATAATCTCACCTGTGTCTGACAGAAAAACAGGTGTGTGTGTGTGCTGATACTTGCAGTTTGAAGTCCTGGGTTCTGGTCTCCCGGCACTAGTCAGGTGGAGTAACCTCCTCTCCGGCCTCTGCCCCCTGGATGCCCAAAGCTACATCCACCGTGTCGGTGTGGGCTTGGGTAAAAAGTCTGTCCATTTTGTGGCTGCTGTTGTCCTGGGTCGTGCTGCTGAGGCCTCGGGCCCTGTGGTATGGGCTGGTATGGCGGGCGACCTCAGCCACGCCACTGATTCCTATTGTGTGGGCAATCTCTGATCCAATGTCAATGTCAGAGTCAGAGTCAGAGTTTCTTTATTGTCATTCGCACCTCATGTGGTACATGTGGTGGAGCGAAATTATGTACACAGGGTCCCAGTTACATCCAACAATAAAATGTATAAGAAAAACAGTAATGACATCTAAGATATGAACTAAGAAAAACATCAACTAAATATACACTAAGCACTAATAACATAAAACATTGAACATCAGCACAAACATGAACATGAGTCTGTCAATGTCAATGTCAATGTCAATTTATTTATATAGCACATAAAAACAACAAAAGCGGACCAAAGTGCTTTACCGTTGAGACAGATTAAAAATTAAAAACGAGTAAAAATGCATCTAGTGCCATAAGTTGACAGTAAAAACAACACACAACAACAATAAAATCAGCTCAACTTGTTCTCAGACTCTGCGTGGATGAAATGCCAAGGAATCCAGATGAGTCTTGAGCAAAGATTTAAAAGTCTCAACAGTCTGAGCGGTCTTTAAATTCTCAGGTAAACTGTTCCACAGTTTTGGAGCAGCAACCGCAAAAGCCCGATCACCTCTGGACTTCAGTTTGGATCTGGGGACATCTAAGAGGAACTGGTTGGTAGACCAGATTGCTCTTACTGGAGTGTAGATGTTAATGAGATCACATAAATATGACGGGGCCAGACCTTTTAAGACTTTAAAAACAAGCAATAAAATCTTAACATCAATCCGGAAGTGGACAGGAAGCCAGTGGAGAGAAGCCAGGACAGGGGTTGTGTGTTCATGTTTTTTAGTTGCTGTTAAAAGATGAGCTGCTGCGTTCTGGACACATTGTAAACGATGCAAAGATGGTTTGTCTAAACCAACATACAATGAATTACAGTCGTCCAAACGAGATGTAATAAAAGCATGAATCACCTTTTCAAGGTCTCTGAAAGGGAGACAAGACTTCACCTTGGCAATAAGTCTTAGCTGGAAGAAACTGGATTTCACAACTGTATTTATCTGTTTGTCTAATTTAAAAGCACTGTCAAAAATAACTCCCAGATTCCTGACATTGGAGTGGCTGTATGAAGCCAAGGGGCCAAGCACATTAAGGGTATTACATTTACCAAAGCTGATGACTTCCGTTTTATTTTCATTTAGATTCAGAAAATTTAGTTTTATCCAGACTTTAACATCATTTAGACAGTTCAAGAGTGGATCCAGTGAAGTGACCCTGTCTGACTCAATTGGAAGATATAACTGAGTATCATCAGCAAAGCAGTGAAAAGGGATGTTGTGTTTTCTAAAAATGGACCCCAAAGGCAACATGTAAAGATTAAAAAGCAATGGACCTAAAATAGACCCTTGAGGGACCCCACAGATCAGAGGAGCTGGAGATGAAGAGCATTTCCCTAAATGAACAGAAAAACTCTTGTCAGTCAGGTAGGATCTAAACCAGGATAGAACTGTGCCTTTGATACCGACCACCTGCTCCAGTCGTGACACCAAGATGTTGTGGTCCACAGTATCAAAGGCAGCAGAAAGGTCTAAAAGCACTAAAACAGCAAAGCTTCCTGCATCAACAGTTAAAAGAAGGTCATTAAAAACTCTTAAAAGTGCTGTCTCTGTGCTATGGCCTGATTTAAAACCTGACTGGAATTTTTCACCAATGCTGTTGGCAGTTCAAAACCTCTTAAGTTGATTAAAAACAACTTTCTCCAAAATTTTCGACAGAAAAGGCAGTTTAGAAATAGTTCTGTAATTTAAGAGCAGTGTTGGGTCGAGGTTTTTCTTCTTTATGAGAGGCTGCACCACAGCATGTTTAAAAGTAGCTGGAACACAGCCTGATGACAGAAACATGTCAATCAGGACAAGAACTTAATGGACCAAGAGTGTTCAAAACTTCTTTAAACAGACGAGAGGGAACACAGTCCAGAGGTGAATTAGAAGGCTGCACGTGGTCCACGATGTCCTTTAAAACAACTAAAGTCACCGGCTCAAACTGTTCAAAGGAGGCTGCAGATGGAGGAAGTGAGGAGGGGTCTGTGTAAAGTTTTGTTGAGGAGGGTCTCAGAGCAGAGATTTTATCTATAAAAGACTTGGACAACTGTTCACACAGTGCAGGAGATTCAGCAACATGAGCAGCATCACAAGGATTCACAACAGAGTTAAAAACATTAAGAAGAACCCGAGGTCTGTGACTGTTTGAAACTATGTTAGATTAAAAAAAAGCAGCTTTAACAGCTCTCTGATCATTTGACAAGCTGTCTTTAAAGATGTCCAGGGAAACCTGCAGTCTGTCTTTACTCCATTTCCTTTCCTTTCAATGGTCAAGTCCTCCACACAGGAAACAAGGACGAGGTTCAGCTGGGTCAGTCTGCTGTTGATAAGGCTGGACAGGTTGCTGCTGGGGTGTTGGTGGGTGAGGTAATTTAGCGGCAGCTGTATTAAGTGTCATCTGTGTGGCTCCTTGTAGCAGCATGAGCTGAGCCTCTTCAGTTTGTCTCTGTTTTTTCTTCTGGGTGGAGGTTTGGTCAGCTGTGTGCTGATCCCAGGCGTGTCTGAGAAGCTCATTCAGCCAGACACCAGTTTTCCACCCAATGTAGGTGGATTGAACAGCTTTACGGATAGGTGAGAGAAGTCCAGTCGAGATTGGCAAAAAATAATCAAAAAAGACATTGCTTGAGGGGCTTCTCGCCAGTCATCATTATCGATGGGAATACCAGAGTGGGTTCTGAAGATGGGCAGCAGTCTGTTAGCATAGTCCTGTGGGGCTTCATCTGGTCTCTGAACAGTGTCTGTGATGGTGGTGAAGCTTGGGGTCTGAGGATACGCTGCAGTGATGTGTTCTGTGATCCTTTCCACGTGTGTGAAGAACTGTTGGTTGTCCTTGTGATCTGCCTGGACATTGACAATTCGATGTCCATCACGTACATCAAATAGTTGGGCTCCGATGGTGCTGATGAACGCAATCCCATATACAGAAGCCATTATCATTTTGAGTTCAGCTAGTGTGGGCCGGACCACTTCTATCATATTTATCATAGCAGCAGCTACAGCAGCTCCTCCTTGTGCCAGGTCAGGCAAGTGCTGGCTTGCCATCTCGATCAGGGTCGCCTTTGGCCATGTACGGTACACCAGTTGAGGGATAGTTGGTCCTCCAACCTCCAGCATCGGGTTGGTGAGCAGGTCTGCAGGGTCGTCCACTCCATCTGCAGTTTGGGGAAGGTCAGATAATGATGATCTGCATTTTTTTTGTTTTTTCTTTAGGCCTTGCTGTTTAATGTCGTCAATTTCCTTTTTTATAGCTTCAGCCTTTTCTTCAAGGGCCTTAATTTTTCCCCATTTGTCTTGTGACGACTTTAGTACTGGTTCCAGAGACAGGACCTTTATTATCAGCTGGGGTCTTCAGCGAGGACACTGATGGGGTTTCATCATCTTCTTCCTCTGAATCAGATGCTGGTGCACATCCTTGAAAATCATCATCCGAGTCGAGGGCCCAAGTGGGTTTTGGTGGTGGGAGCAGCTGAGCTTGACCTTTAATGGGCAGTTCTTGTGATTTTTCCTTCTTTTTCTTTGCCGTTACAGGTGGGGCGTACGATGGTGGGTCAGTGAAACCAGCCAGAGAGGGGTACAGCTGTGCCACGGGAGACAGAGGTCCACAGGACTCCGGTTTATGTGAAGAAAAAGAGAGGGAGGAGAGAGACACGTTTAATTAGTCCTTTAACGATCTAGTTTCTTTTCCTGACTTAGCTTCTGGAGTATTTTGTGAATTTGTCATTTTTTAGAGCCAATTTGGTTGTCTTCTCAACTTTTTGAGTCATTTGGTACATTTTAGACGCTGTTTTTTGTGTTAGGGATTTGGACTGGTTTTTCCATAATCTAGGGTGCATTCACACTAGCCCTGTTTAGTCCGCTTTAATCCAACTCTAGCTCGTTTTCCTAGAAAGTCCGGCTCGTTTAGGGAGGTGTGAACGCGCCATCGAACTCTGTCATGGAACAAAAAGGCGAACCCTGGCCCGGGCTAAAACCTAGGTCTCGGTCCAGTAGAAACGAACTCCAGCGCGGTTCCAGTACAGTGTGAATGTAAACAGACCGGACCTGCTCCACAGGACAAACAAACACACATTTCTCTTATATGGAGCCGTCAGCTGCCTTGTGTGGAAAACAATATTCTCCATGGTCTTCTGTCTCATCTTCTGCTCATGCTGAGTCCATTGTTGAAAAATGACAAAATATAACTCCTAAAACTGCTAAAACTTGATGCCACTTCGTTTTTATTTTTATTTACAGAAGAAGAAGAAGATGTGTCTTCAGAGGTTTTTGTGTCATTTCTTTCAGTAGTTCTTGGTGCAGCGCCCCCCACAGGCGAGCGGGGGAATAGGTTGGTTCAACAGGTTGAATCGACTGCACAGTGCAGTGTGAATGCAAACTCACCAGCTCAAATGTAACAAAAGGTCATGAATATTGGTCCCGAACCGAGTCTACCGGACTATCTGGTGTGAAAACGACCTTAAAGTCATTGTCCAGCCTGATGCCTAGGTTAGTTGCTGTCTCAGTCAGATGATGTGTTAAAGAACCCAGATCAGCATGGATTTTGGAACCATCACTGGGCTTTAAACCTAAATTGTAAGTGATTCTTTGTCAGTCACTGGTGCAGCCATTTTAGGGTTTTGATGATGATGAGATTAATGAGGCTAAAGAGGCTGCTTTGACTGATGAGGCCAGTTGGACTGATAAGAATGAGACCGAAGCGGCTGTGAGACTGATTAGACTGAGACTGATTAAAATGATAAGGTGGATGAAAGTTATTAAACTGAAACTGTTGAGACTGATTATGCTGATGAAACAGCTGAGGTGAAGATATAAATGGGGCTGTTGTGACAGAGGCTGATGAGATTGATTGGACTGATGACACTGAAGGGACTGAGACAGATGAGGTTGTGAGACTGACCATGCTGAGTCTGATGAGGCTGTGAGACTGATCTCTCTTAGAGTGATGAGAGTGATGAAACTGATTAGGCTGATGAGACTGAGACAGATCAGGCTGATTCAATTCAATTTATTTCAGCTCAGTTTATTTATATAGTGCCAAGTCACAACAGAAGATGTCTTGGGGCACTGAACAAATGCATTCACATACATAAATTATGAGATGCTGATGAGACAGATGAGGCTGAGACTGATGATGTGAAAAAGTAATCAATTAGAGGAAGCTAGTTCCTTGGTTCAGTTCTGAGTTGCATATTTTAAAACAGGCATCTAGAAAGCTGGAAAGAAAATGGTGCTCCACTAACATGGAAAAAATTATTTAACTTGAAGAGATAGCCTGCTAACATATAAGAAAGCTCTCAGCAAAGTTAGAACTATATAAGTATTATTTCTCTTCTACCTCTTTATATTTTATAACTGTAAGGCCATTTGTTGTTCTGTTAGCTCATGTAGTCTAAAACACGTTTGTTAAACTGAAGGCCCGCAGGCCAATACTGGCCCGTGTTAACATTTTATGTATTCATTTTTTATCTTCTTTGTGACAAAAGATAATATTAAAGACAAATTTATTTAGTTTCCTCTGTGAGTGTTTGCAAATTGGCAATGAGATTTAGAAAACAGTTCTGGGGCATCACCTAATGTCCTGCCTGGGACCTGTTCAGTTCTGAACGTTCTGTCTGTCACCTGTGGTTATCAAACGGGACAGTTTCTGAACTAATCAAATGTATAAGTTGATCACAATGACTGAGTCAGAATGATTGGCAGGAGATGATAAAAACCATTAACCATTTGTTTTGCTCCTCCAGGTTGGCCTACTGGGTGGCAGCAGCGTTCGGCAGCAGCGTTCGTGGTTTCGGCTTCGGTCTCTCATTCCTGCCGAGCATCATCATGATGGCCGCTAATTTTTACTTCATCTTCAGCGTAGAGGCAGCGGGCTCCATCTTCAGCCTCCCACCTCCTCCTGAGGAGGTGCTGACTCCTCCTGCTGGCAGACAGAGGTTCTGGGGCTGACTCCACCTGAGGAGGTGCTGACTCCTGCTGATCAGTAAATCAAGTTATCAAACTGTAAATTCATTATTTTTCTTTTTGTTGGGTCTTCAGGTGTATTTAAAGAATGAAAAGTTGTAGAGAAGATCAGAACCTCGTCTGTCTTTTAGATGTATATTTTTCATAAAAGTAAAACATAGGTCTTATTTTAAAGTTATTAAACGTTTCCCAACTCGACACATTTTATGTTGTAAAATAAATTTGATGACTGGTGACTGATTTTATTTGTAAACTTGACAAATTTATAATAAAACTGTTAATCTGCTTTCCTTTTTCCAAAAATCTAATAATTTGGGTGAATGACAAAAAAAAGACGTTTTAGTTGAATCACAAATCTGATAGAACCGGTACCAGTCAGATTCAGTGGTACACTTGAAATAATTAGAACAGAAGAATATTTCATTTTCATTTCATTTCATTTATTTATTTTTATAGTGCTTTACACAACCACGGTGATGGTGACCAAAGTGCTTAACAAAAACAGTAATTAAAATGACAACAAGTTAAAAGCAAGAAAAACACAATAAAATAACAAAAAGAGAACCAGAAACGTCAAAACATATTTAAGTACTAAAAACTTTTTGGAATAAAAAAGTCTTCAGTTTCGATTTAAAAGAGCCCAGTTCAGTAATCTGACGAAGATCAAGTGGGAGCTTATTCCAGAGTCGAGGTGCGGCTGCAGAAAAGGCACGGTCACCCCAGAGTTCATATTTAGTCCTTGGAACAGAGAGCAGGAGCTGTCTGACCTCAGAGACCTGGAGCGGGTGGGGAAACTTAACAACTCTGTTCTATAAGGAAGAGTGAGGCCATTCAGAGCTTTAAAAACAAATAAAAGTTTAAAATCTATTCTAAAACGGACAGGAAGCCAATGTAGTGAGAATAAAACAGGTGTGATGTGGTCCCGTCTAGGAGTGTTGGTTAAAAAGTGGGCGGCTGCATTTTGAACCAGCTGGAGGCGGCTCAGTGATTCAATCAACCTTTATTTAGACGGTAAATCCCATTGAGCCTCGAGGACTCATTTACAAGAGAGACCTGATTTAACAAAGAAAGATGACAACAATGGACAACAGCAACAACAATAAACAATTATAAAAAGTAATACTCCTGTTTTTGTTTTTTTTTAACAAATAGGATGGCTAAAAAAAAAAGGTAACAAAAAACAGCTAGATTCTAAGGTGAATGTAGAAACTAAAAACAGGAACATGTCTGCATTGGTCCCTGCCAGGAGTCCAACAGATTATTAAAGCCACTTAGAGAGGTCAAAGGTCGAGAGCTTCAGGTCTTTTTACAAGATATTCCAGGAAACAGGAGCAGAGTAGGAGAAGGTCCTTTTGTCTAGTTCAGTCCTCACTGAGGGAACACTGCAGGTAATGATGTCCTGAGAGCGCACGCTGTAGCTGCACTCACACAGAGACATGTAGGAGGAGATGTATGAAGGCAGCAGACCAAGAAGTGATTTAAAGATGAAAATGTACCAGTGAGAGTCTGTGTGAAGTTAATGGTGACCAGTTAACCAGTGGATACTGGGTGCAGTGGTGGGTACGATAATCACAGCCAGTTATGAATCTTAGTGCACCATGATAGACAGCATCCAACATCTGCAGCATCCAACATCTGCAGCATCCAACATCTGCAGGGTTCTTGTAGGAGCGTTCATGTAAATAATGTCACTGTAATCAGTTGAGGGAAGGAAAGTCACAGATACAAGGTGTTTCCTAACATTCAGGGTTAAACAGGATCTGTTTCTGAAAAAGAAACCCAGTTTAACTTTCATTTCTTTACTGGGTTTTCCACACGAAGCTTAAAAGAGAGATGCAAGTCGACCAAGATACACAAATATTTATTGGAATCAACAAACTCAATAAGGACACCATTTGAGGATAAAATCAGAGAAAGAACTGGGACTGACTTCCTGTTTGAAAAAAGCATGCCTTTGGTTTTATTGGCATTTAGGACAAGTTTGAGGCAGAACAAATCAGTCTGGATGTTGTCAAAGGCAGATTGCAAAAGCTGGAAAGCCTTATCAACAGTTTTAGCTCGACAATAAACAACTGTGTCATCAGCATAGAAATGTATGGATGCATCAGAGATGTTTTGACTTACATTACCTATGTAGATTGTAAAGAGGGTGGGTCCTAAGACTGAGCCTTGTGGTACACCATTGATGACTGTTAAATAACTGGATGAAGTACGATTATGTTGAACACATTGCCTCCGATCTGAGAGATAGTTAGAGAACCAACCAATGGTGTGTTCTGAGAAACCAATTTCTGAGATCTTATGACACAAGATGTTCTGATCCACAGAGTCAGAATCTTTAGACAGGTCTAAGAAAAGTGCAGCACAATAATCCTTAGCATCCAGTGCTTCAACAACGTCATTAAGAACCTTCAGTGAAGCAGTGGTTGTGCTGTGTTGTTTCCTGAAACCAGATTGATGGAGAGGTAAGATGTTTGAGTCCAGGTCATTTTTGATTTGAGAGTTTATCAGTTTTTCTAGAACCTTGGCTAAAATGCAGAGTTTAGAGATTGGTCCATAGTTGTTCAGTGAGGTGGGGGTCTCCTCCCTTCAGCAAAGAAGAACAAAGGCTGTTTTCCAAGTGTCTGGATGGAGTTTTGTCTTATGGAGAGATTGAAGATGTGGGTCACAGGGACTGTGATGATATGAGCGGGTTTGACCTTTTTTTAAAAGGCATAAATAAAAAAATCCAGACTGGACAACAGAGGTGATATGTAGTGTAAAGTGTAAAGCCTTATCAAAGGTCACCCCAAGTTTTTCCACACTGTCACTGAATATAAATAAAGTTATGAGTCAGTGTGATGGATTTTTACTAATACACTCACACCCGTTAAAAGATGCAGCGGGTCAGTTCAGTTCTGATGAGTTTGAAGCAGCTTTTGTTGTTTCTGGGTCTGAAGGCACAGTTAGGAAGATGGTCAGTCTGAAAAGGGACAAACGGTATCAGAACTACTTCCTGTTCAGTGGACTGGAGCAGATCACCCACTAAGACTGATCCAACCATGTTCTGTCAGGTCATCTGGACACTTTCTTTTTTGTTCTGTGACGTTTTGCCTTCCATCCAGAAGGCTTCATCAGTCTGAGGAAACTTCCTCAGACTGATGAAGCCTTCTGGATGGAAGGTGAAATGCAAGGGTGTCAGAAGCATCTGTAATGTGTGTGTGTGGGGGGGGGGACACTGATGTGTGCGTGTATGTGTTTGTGTGTGTGTGTGTGTATGTGTGTATGTGTGTATGTGTCTGTGCACGCACACAAAAAAGTGTACAGTAGTGTAAAAAAAAGCAATATTTCATCTAGATTTCCTTTAATTCCATTTAAAGCATGTTTCTTACTAAGTTTGTGTAAATTCAGCTGTGGGTTTTAAAGCCATTATAACTTTAATACACTAAGAGCGTCAGGTTGGCACTATTTGTGTTTATAGAGAAATAAAAACCATCACCACTGGATTTTTTTTTACTTGTGTTCAACACTACTCATCTAAATGATGTTTCACATGAAGCTTGAGGACAATAATGTGTGGGGGTTTAAAGACATTTCAATTTTAATGCACCTGAACAGACAGAGTCTCTTACACCTGCAGCATCTGACAGCATCACAGTTACTGCTGAAATAAGATGCTACAGACGTAGCACTCCACTTCTCTCAAGCATCCTCCTAACATGTATATATCTAAACTGTCTAAACTGAAGCCCATGTTGTCCAAAAAGAACTGGAGACAGTAATACATGCATTCATTACATCTAGGCTTGATTACTGCAATTCGCTCCTGTTTGGTATCAGTCAGACCTCCATTGCACGACTACAACTGGTCCAGAATGCAGCAGACACATTTTTAACCAGTACAGGCAAAAGAGAGCACATTACACCAGTTTTGGCCTCACTGCACTGGTTACTGGTTCACTTTCGAATCCAGTTCAAAATACTCATGTATGTCTATAAATCACTGAACAGCTTCGCCCACTACTATTCGGTAGCTTTCAACACCAGATGATCTGTGTTTTGAACCCATTTGCTTCACACAGATTAGTCGTCCTATTTATTATCTGCATAGTTTTTATGTCTATATTTCTGATTTACTTCATTTTGTATTTTGCTTTGTGTGTTGTCTGTTGTTCTGTCTGTACAGCACTTTGGTTGGCCTTGTCGCTGTTTTAAGTGCTCTATAAATAAAATGGTATGGTATATGTTTATGATCAACCCTACTGGTCAACAATTGTTCACACTAAGCTCGCTAAACTGGTGAGCAAACAACACAGAGGTGTCTCCACCTCCTCCACTTGTAAGTGTTCTCTACCGAGGCAGGAGGAGACGCAGAGGTGAAATATTGCATGTTGCAGGCTGCTGGAGAGTTGGAGGTAACCAGGAAATCCTAGAGTGGACATTTATTGGTATGAGTATTCTCCTATTAATCAAGTGGAATGGATTTGTTCCCAAAGAAAGAGAAACTGCACTGACTGAACATATGGTAAAAGGGTGTGTGTGTGTGGGGGGGGGGGGGGGGGGGCATGTCCCCTTCACATATAATGGTTGCGACGCCTATGGCGAAATGTCTCCAAACAAAAAAGAAACCATCCAGATGACCTGACTGAACATGGATGGATTTTATACCTGGATTATTGAGCATGGACTTTGGTCCACTAAGACTGAGTTTAGATTCAGATCTTCATTCCTCCGGGTAAACTCAGAGGGAACGGGTACCAGCTCACATCAGTAGAAAGACACTAAAAGGTCAGATGAATGTCCAGAGGAGGACACCAGAGACGGTTTAGTTGACATGAACATCAAATTCAGTCTAAATCCCCCAGTATACTCCCGTGTACGTCCATTACATGTACATTACAGGGACACATCAAGACAAACTAGATAAACAGCCATTCACTCTCTCACTCACCCAGGGTCAATTTAGAGTTACCAATTAGCCTAACATGTTTTTGGTCTGTGGGAGGAAACTGAAGTACCCGGAGAAAACCCACACATGCATGGAGAGAACATGCAAACTTCACCCAGAAAGGTCCCCAGAGCAGGATTTGAACCAGGGCAACTTGCTTGCCGAGAGGCAGCAGTTCTACCAACTGTGCCACAGTGCTGCCTGCTGTTAGACTCATAAATCCCTAAACAGGATGATCAGAATAAGCTTTATTATCAATGCACCGAGATACAACGAGAACATGCATCTACAGCCGTCCGAAAGATGGATGGAGTGCACAAACCTGCTGCTATAAAGCACGGCCTTCTTATTCTTATTCAGAATAATTTTTTTAGATAGAAAAAGGGACAAAGCCATGAGGAGAGGGGTAGTGATGATGATGATGATCGTCATCTTCTTTTTCTTCTTCTTTCAGATTTTCACTCTTCAGCGGTTTCCACAGCGAGTCATCCTCCTCCATTACACTCTGTCCTCTGGATCCTCTCCTCTTTGGGTTTCCTCTTTGTCTTTTTTTTGGCAGCTGCATTTCTAATCTCCTACCAATAAACCCATTGTCCCTCCTCTGGACATGTCCAAACCACTGTCCCTCCTCTGGTCATGTCCAAACCACTGTCCCTCCTCTGGACATGTCCAAACCATCTTAGTCTGGCCTCTCTAACTTTATCTCCCAGTTGTTCAACCTGTGCTGTACCTCTGACTGTCTCATTCCTAATCTTATCCATCCTTGTCTCTCCTAAGGAGAACCTCAACATCTTCATTTCTGCCACTTCCGGTTCTATCTCCTGTCTTTTTGTCTATATCTCTGTCTCCAGACCATACAACATAGCTGGTCTCACAAATGTCATAAACTTTTCCTTTGACCTTTGCTAACACTCTTTTGTCGTAAATTCTCCTGAAACTTTTCTCCATCCACTCTATCCTGCCTGGACTCTCTTTTTCACCTCTTTACCATACTCCACATTTTCCTGGACAGTGGACCCCAAGTTCTTGAAGTTCTGCACCTTTGTGACCTCTGCTCCTTGTAGTCTCACTGTTCCACCAGCCTAACTCTCATTCACACAAATGTACTCTGTCCTACTACGGCTGACTTTCATTCCTCTTCTGTCAAGTGCATACCTCCACCTCTCCAAGTTCTCTTCCACCTGTTCCCTGTTCTCACCACAGATCACATCATCTGCAAACATCATAGTCCACAGGGATTCCTGCCTGACCTAATCTGTTAGTCAGTCCATAACCAGAGCAATCAAGAAGGGTCTCAGAGTTTATCCTTGATGCAATCCCACCTCCACCTTGAAGCTATCTGTCACTCCTACATCCCATTGCACCACTGTCCTGCTGTCTTCATACATGTCCTGTACCAGTTTAAAATACTTCTCTACAATTCCAGATTTCCTCATGCAATACCACACCTCCTACCTCGGCACCCTGTCATATGCGTTTTCTAAATCCACACAGACACAATGGAGTTCTTTCTGACTCTCTCTGTACTTCTCCATCAGCATCTTCAAAACAAAGATGGCAGCTGTGGTGCTCTTTCTTGGCATGAAACTATACTGCTGCTTGCAGTCACCTCTCGTCTAAGTCTTGCTTCCACAACTCTCTCCCAGATCTTCATCATGTGGCTCATCAACTTAATTCCCCTGTAGTTGCTACAACTCTCTACATCACCCTTGTTTGTAAAAATGGCCACCAGCACACTTCTTCTTCATTCCTGAGGCATTTTCTCACCCTCAAATGTGCCATTGAATGTTTGAGTCAAAAACCTCACTGCCATCTCTCCAAGACATTTCCAAACCTCCACTGGTCATCAGGTCCTACTGCCTTCCCCTTCTTTATTTTTTTCAGAGCTTTCTGGACTTCACCCCCACTAATCTTTCCTACTTCCTGGTCCATAGTTTCTTTGACCTCTACTCTTCTTTCTCTTTCATTCTCTTCATTCATTAGCTCCTAAAAGTACTCCTTCCATCTTTTCATCACACTCTCCTCATTTGTTGGAACATTACCGTTCCTATCTTTAATAAGCCTAACCTGCTGCACATCCTTTCCAGCCTGATCTCGCTGTCTTGCCAATTGGTACCAGTCCTTCTTGCCCTCTTTAATGTCCAGCCTCCCATACAACTCATCATATGTCTTCTGCATTGCCTTAGCTACCTCCCTCTTTGCTCTACGTCCCATCTCCTTATATTCCTGTCTCCTCTCTTCAGTCCTCTCACTGTCATATTTATTCTTGACTTATCTCTTTCTTTGAATGGTGTCCTGCACTTCACTATTCCACCACCAGGTTTCCTTATCATCCATTATCTGTCCAGATGACACACCGAGTACTCTCCTACCTTTCTTTCTAATTACTGTTGCTGTAGTAGTCCAGTCATTTGGAAGCTCTTTCTTACCACCCAGAGCCTTTAACAGCTCCTCTCTGAATTTCTCACAACATTCTTCCTTCTTCATCTTCCACCGTTTGGTTTTTGTACTTGATTTTACTATTTTTCTCTTCTTCACAACAACAGTCATTCTACACACAACCATCCGATGCTGTCTGGCCACGCTCTCCCCTGCCACAACCTTACAATCTCCCTCAGGTTTCCTCTTCTACACAGAATGTAGTTGACTTGCGTACTCCTTCCTCCACTCTTATAGGTCACTCTATGCTCCTCCCTCTTTTTGGAAACAAGTGTTGACTACAGCCATTTTCATTCTCTTGGCAAAATCCACCACCATCTGTCCTTCCTGGTTTCTTTCCTTGCCACCAAACCTACCCATCACTTCCTCATCCCCTCTGTTTCCTTCACCAACATGTCCATTCAGGTCTGCTCCCATCACCACTCTCTCCTCCCTGGGAATACTCTCTATCACTTCATCCAGATCTTTCTCCTCCACATCACATCCAACCTGTGGAGCATAACCACTGACAACATTCAGCATCAGACCTCCTACTTCTACCTTCAGACACATCACCCTATCTGACACTCTTTTCATCTCTACTACATTCTTTACCAACTCCTCCTTCAGGACCACCCCTACTCCATTTTTCTTTCTATCCACACCATGGTAAAACAGTTTGAACCCTGCTCTAATGCTGCGAGCCTTGCTGCCCTTCCATTTGTTCTCTTGGACACATAAAACATTTACCTTCCTTCTCTGCATCATATCAGCCAGCTCTCTATCTTTGCCTGTTATTGTCCTCACATTTAGAGTTGCAACCCTCAGTCCTACATTCTTGAATTTCCGCTTCTCCCTCTGTCTCCTTACACGTTTCCCTGTTTGTGGTTTTCGACTAACCGTATCACAATTTCTGCCAGCACCCTGTTTGTCCACAGCACTGGTAGTGGTTGTTGTTAACTCGGGCCTCGACCGATCCGAAATAAATTCCTTGTCAAAATATCTGAAGCTCTCAACCTTTATCTCTCTAAGTGGCTTCAATCATTTGCTAAGTTCTTGGTAAAAATCAATGCAGACATCTTCCTGTTTTTAGTTTTTTACATCGCTGTATTATGTAACTGTTTTTTGTTTCGTTTTTTTAAATACCATTTTCTCTCGTTCTTCTCAGTTTGTATGCTTTGTCATCATTCTTTGTTAAAATCAGGTCTCTCTTGTAAATGAGTCCCCGAGGCTCAATGAGACTAACCTGTAGAAAAAAAGGTTGAATGATTGTTTTTAATTGCCAAATTTTAAAATAGTTATTTGTGGTAACATCAGTGTTTGTTTAGATTATGGTGATTTTCAAGGTAAACCTGTGTGTGTGTGTGGGTGGGTGGTTGCATAGGCATCGCAACCATTATATGTGAAGGGGACAAGTCCCCCCACATTAAAAAAACGTTCATTTGGACACCCCCCCCCCACACACACACACACACACACACTTTTACTATAAAACATTAGTTCAGGTGGCGCAGTTTCTTTCTTCGTGAACAAATCCATTCCACCTGATTGATAGGAGAATACTCAGGCCACTAAAACTCCACTCCAGGTTTTCCTGGTTACCTCCAACTCTAAACACAGCAGCCTGTTGCCACGGTCACAATATACGGTGGTCACAGATATGGTGTAACACCTGCAGTGTTTCTGTGCGTCGGCCTCTGCAGAAAACGCGCACAGGTGGAGGAGATGGACCGACCTCTGTGTTACTCACGCGCCAGTTTAGTGAGCTTAGTGCGGGCAGATGTTGACAGGGGGGTTGATCATAAACCATATTCATGTTAGGAGGATGTTTGACAGGAGCGCTGCATCTGTAGCATCTTACTTTAGCAGTAACTGTGACTCTGTCAGATGCTGCAGGTGTAAGAGACGCTGTGTGTTCAGGTGCATTAAAGTTGAAATGTGTTTAAAACCCCACACCTTATTGCCCTCAAGCTTCATGACAAACATCATTTAGATGAGTAGTGTTGAACACAAGTAAAAATCAATCAACCTTTATTTATACAGGTAAATCCCATTGAGCCTCGAGGACTCATTTACAAGAGACCTGATTTCAACAAAGAAAGATGACAACAATGGACAACAGCAACAACAATAAGCAGTTATAAAAACTCATACTACAGTTTTTTTTTTTTTTTTTTTTTTAACAAATAGGATGGCTAAAAGGAAAAAGGTAACAAAACCAAAAAAACTGCTAGATTCTGAGACAAATGTATAAAACTAAAAACAGGAACATGTCTGCATTGGTCCCTGCCAGGAGTCCAACAGATTCTTAAAGACACTTAGAGAGGTCAAGGTCGAGAGCTTCAAATCTTTTTGTAAGATATTCCAGGAAACAGGAGCGGAGTAGGAGAAGGCCCTTTTGCCTAGTTCAGTCCTCACTGAGGGAACACTGCAGGTAATAATGTCCTGAGAGCGCACTCCGTAGCTGCACTCACGCAGAGACATGTAGGAGGAGATGTATGAAGGCAGCAGACCAAGAAGTGATTTAAAGATGAAAATGTACCAGTGAGAGAGTCTGCGTGAAGTTAATGATGTCCAGTTAACCAGTGAATACAGGGTGCAGTGGTGGGTACGATAATCACAGCCAGTTATGAATCTTAGTGCACCATGATAGACAGCATCCAACATCTGCAGGGTTCTTGTAGGAGCGTTCATGTAAATAATATCACCAAAATCAATTGAGGGAAGGAAAGTCACAGATACAAGGCGTTTTCTAGCATTCAGGGTTAGACAGGATCTGTTTCTGAAAAAGAAACCCAGTTTAATTTTCAGTTTCTTTACCAAGTTTTCCACATGGAGCTTAAAAGAAAGATGTGAGTCGACCAAGATACCCAAATATTTATAGGAATCAACAAACTCAATGGGGACACCATTTGAGGATAAAATCGGAGGAAGAACTGCTGGGACCAACTTCCTATTTGAAAAAAGCATCCCTTTGGTTTTTTCGGCATTTAGGACAAGTTTGAGGTGAAACAAATCAGTCTGGATGTAGTTAAATGCAGATTTCAGAAGCTGGAAAGCCTTAGCAACTGTTTTAGCTCGACAATAAACAACTGTGTCATCAGCATAGAAATGTATGTATGCATTAGGGATGTTTTTACCTACATTATGTATGTAGATTGTAAAGAGGGTGGGTCCTAAGACTGAGCCTTGTGGTACACCATTGTTGACTGTTAAATAACTGGAGGAAGTACCATTATGTTGAACACATTGCCTCCGGTCTGAAAGATAGTTAGAGAACCAACCAATGGTGTGTTCTGAGAAACCGATTTCTGAGAGTTTATGACACAAGATGTTATGATCCACAGTGTCAAAAGCTTTAGACAGGTCTAAGAAAAGTGCAGCACAATAATCCTTAGCATCCAGAGCTTCAACAACGTCATTAAGAACCTTCAGTGAAGCAGTGGTTGTGCTGTGTTGTTTCCTGAAACCAGATTGATGTGGAGGTAAGATGTTAAATGAGTCCAGGTCATTTTTGATTTGAGAGTTTATCAGTTTTTCTAGAACCTTGGCTAAAATGCAGAGTTTACAGATTGGTCGATAGTTGTTCAGTGAGGGGGGGTCACCTCCCTTCAGCAAAGGAAGAACAAAGGCTGTTTTCCAAGTGTCTGGGATGGAGTTTTGTCTTATGGAGAGATTGAAGATGTGGGTCACAGGGACTGTGATGATATGAGCAGCCAGCCTTAAGAAATAAGGTGGAAGTTCATCTGGACCTGCAGATTTTTTAGGGTCAAGATCTTTTAACAGTTTATTGACCTCACTGACTGAGAATGGAGAAAAAGAGAAGCTGTGATTAACTGAGGATTGACTTGTAGGAGGGATTTGATTTGTAGAAGTTTGGTTATTAAGTGAAGTGGCTGATTTTCCATTAGTTACTGTGTCAAATAAAGAACCAGAAGCAACAAAATGTTTGTTGAGACAGTTCAGGATCTCGTGCTTATTTGACACAGGAACAGAGTTAACGAGAAGTTGTGATGGGAGGTCAGATGATTGGGGGGTGCCTGAGAGAGATTTAATTGTTTTCCAGAATCTGTTAGGGTCATTTAGATTTTTGGAGGTCTGAGATAAGAAATAGTTGTGTTTTGCTGCTTTGACAGCAGTTGTACATTTATTCCTCATCTGTCGAAAACTCAACCAATCAGTGTCTGAGTCAGATTTTCTCGCTGCGGCCCAAAGATGATCTCTCCTGTGCAGGAGGTCAACTAGCTCTGGAGTAAACCAGGGGCTGTCTCGTCCCTTTATTCTGAACTGACGAAAAGGAGCATGTAAGTTCAGGAAATAAATGAAATTTAAAAAAAAATCATCACCACTAGACTTAAAAAAAGTCTAGTGGTGATGATTTTTATTTCTCTATAAACACAAATAGTGCCAACCTGATGCTTTTAGTGTATTAAAGTTAAAATGACTTTAAACCCATATGAGTTTGCACAAACTTGGTGAGAAACATGTTTTAAATGTGTGGAATTAAAGGAAATCTAGGTGAAATGCTGCTTTTTGTTCACTAGTGAACACCTTTTTTTTAAACGCGCGCTCATGCATGCGCACACACACACACCTACACACATCATTGTGTCCCCCCCGCATTACGGATGCTTCTAACGCCCTTGGGTGGTTGTCAGGCTTTAGTCCAAGTCGATTGAGGACAGGAGGTTTTTTATTCTTTTGAGCGTCGTTCTGCTCCACACTCCACCACTTGGGGGCGGTAATGCGTCAGATTGTTGTGTGGTCAACCGCCAAAAATGACAAACGCGACGAAGAAGGAGAAGAAGAAGCATTGATGGTTCCAAGCAAAGCTAACACAGCTAACCAATGGACATCAGTCTGACGGTGAGTTGTCTTGTTCTGTTCTAATAAACACGGTCTGGTTCTGGTTCTGGTTCGATGAGGCGGTTCTGCTTATAACTCCATGGCGCGAAAACGAATGCAATGGAACCAGGATTGCGCATGCTCAGTAGACTGTTAGTGTAGCTGTAAGCTAACGGAAGTAGCGTTGTTTCAAATGTTTACGGTAAACGGTAAATTACCAGCGTATTACAGCAGAGATTGAGTTTATTTCGTAAAAGTCCACCCATGCATCCATTATCTTTACTCGATTTTTACTTTTTGGGTCGCGGGTGTCACTGTTGTCCATATCCGGCCATGACTGTCGAGAGGTAGGGGACACCGGACAGGTCTCCAGTCCATCACAGGGACACATAGAGACAAACAACCATTCAGTCTCTCACTCACCTAGGAACAATTTAGAGTTACAGTCAGTCTAACATGCATGTTTTTGGTCTGTGGGAGGAAACTGGAGAGCCTGGAGAAAACCCACGCAGCACGGAGAGACACAGGCCCCGGACCGGGGTATGAACCTGCTCTACCGACTGAATCACTGCTGCCCAGATTTAGTAAAAGTAATGCATATAATATATACATAGTACTTTTTACTCATCTGTGTAGGCACTTGGACATTTTTCAAAAGTTGTTTTAATGACCTTCTGCTTGCAAAAAAAAGAGAGCACTAAAAATGCAACAAAAGGACACCTACCATACCATACCAATTTATTTATAGAGCACTTAAAACAGCAACAAGGCCAACCAAAGTGCTGTACAAAAGAACCAAACATGCACAGCAGACAGGAAAACATCAAATAGAAGTACAGATACAAATAGCAGCAGAAGCTAACTAAAATGGCCAACAGAGTAGAGAACAGACCGGACCAAAACAAATCACACCGTGTTAAAGGCAAGAGAATAGAAGTGGGTCTTCAAGCGAGACTTAAAGACTGAGAGTGTGGGAGCCTGCCGGACACTCAGTGGCAACTCATTCCACAGTCGTGGACCTGCAACAGAGAAAGCCCTGTCACCTCTGAGCTTACGATGGGTTTCCTCATTTGTTAATATTGAATGAATAAGACAGGAGATATTGTCATTCAAAGTAGTAGTTTTAATGTACTTTAATTAAGCTTATTTACACAACAGAGAAAAATAATTCAGTTAATTAAACATTTCACTGTCACTGAATATATGTAAATGTTTTTCCTGCTGACCTTGGGGTCACCAGGTGACCTTGATGACTCCAAGGTCAAAGGTCACATTGGTGCAGTCTTGAAGCTAACAGAAACGGTTACTTCAATGAAAACAAACCTATGCACATTTTGTGATGCATTCTGTACAACTATGACTGTAAGTATTCACTGACATATTTTTCAAGTATTATGTACAATCTGTGGCGGCCATATTGAATAATGGTGTCCACATTGGAGAAAAACTGCAAATTTTAGGTTGTGCCAAACTATATCGTGTAGGGTGTCAAAATGGAGCTCAGAATAAAACTGCACCTTATGCCCAGATTTAAAACTTTCCCCCTCTCTTTTAATGTAACACAAGATCACCCAGGCTGTAGTCTGTCAGGAACTTGAAGAGGGGCATCTGATGGTCCTCACACTCCTCCTCAGCCTCACTGCCTCTCCAGTATGACAAACTGTTTTCAAGCCATTTCTCTTTTGCCACACTCTCATCACCCTACCATGGTGAAGTACATTGCATCCATCCTCTTCAGAAAACCAGACATGGTCAATACAACAATCAACCAGACTCTTGGGATTGATCACAACATCACCAAGAACTTCTCTCTGCTCGTCACTCAAACCAGTTCTTTGGCCAGCTCATCCTTACGTTCACCACTTTCTACAGCTGCTTTCAGTTTCTTCTCCACGGTGTTCCAGTGTTTGGTTTGCTTCTTTTGCTTCTTCTTCTCTAGTCTGACCTGGTATTCCTTTTCACGTAGTCTTTCCCTTTCCCTTCTGATTCTCCTCACTTGCTTTGCTCGCTTGACAGCAAACAGGATGAGGCGGTTCTGCTCAATACAGTCCTTCTTTTTCAACCATTCAAGGGTCTTGTTCTGCTTTGCATGCACCTTCCCATCAATGTATCCCATAGTGACATTTGGTGCGCGGTGGTGCTGGCTATCAACCATGGAGATAACTCTTTCACTAAACATGTTATACCATACCATACCAACTTTATTTATAAAGCACCTTAAAACAACCATAGCTGACACAAAGTGCTGTACATTAAAACACAACATAATAAAAGTGAAAATCAAAAACAGTTTAAAAACAGAAAACATACAATTTAAAACTAGATCCTGCTGGTGTTAAAAACATACATTTTAAAAGCATACAAAATTTAAAAACTAGATCCCGCTGGTGTTAAAAGCCAAGTAGAATAAATGAGTTTTAAGACGAACTTTAAAAATGGACAGTGAAGGGGACTCTCTGACCTGCAAAGGCAAGTCGTTCCATAACTTAGGGCCCATGACAGAGAAAGCCCTGTCCCCTCTGAGCTTCCTTCTTGTTCTTGGTACCTCCAAGAGCAGCTGATCTGCTGACCTGAGAGACCGATAGGGTATGTAGGGATGAAGAAGCTCAGAGAGGTAAGCCGGGGCAAGATTATGCAGTGATTTAAAAACAAACATGAGAATTTTAAAATGAATCCTAAAATATACAGGCAGCCAGTGAAGTGAAGCCAGGACAGGGGTCACATGTTCCCTCTTTCGAGTTATCAACAGGGCTGACTTGGTCTGCTCCAACAACGCAGTGGAGGGATTGGACAAGACTCCTGAGAGGTATGGTTGTAGCTGCCGGGTTAGCACCATGACCGTTGCCTTGAAGAGGACGTGAAGAGTCTCTTTCAGCTCACTCTGGGATTCATCATCCACTTGTTGTAGACATCTGAGGACATCATTCTCCTTCAATGGATTCTCAAAAACATCCTCCTTGGCTTTGAGGACATTAAGAGGCTCTTCTTCAAATTTGCTCAGGTTTTAAACAGCGCACTTCAAGAAGGGAACAACCTCAAGGTTTGTTTTGCTAGCCTTGTTACCATAGAGAAGAGACATCCATGGCCCAGTTACAATCCTCCCCAACAGACCCAGGCTCTGCAGGTGAACAACGATCGAAGCGTTGGTGACGTCCCTGATGATCCATGTGCGTAATCCACTGGTACAGGTGCAAAAGTACTGCAGGTAATCTACAATCTGTGTTCTGTAGCTGAAAAATATTCCTGCTAAATGGAACACAACATGGAGTCCGTTCCCTACGTATCGAACAATCAGTTTGAGATCAATGACAACTTTTTTGAGGAATGGTTTGAAGCCTTGGGGGTCACCTTTTCCTTGCTTAAATCTCATTTTTGACAGAGCATATATCAAATTATCTGCACAGCAGCCACGACCGAGAAGCTGTCCCACGATCTGCTTTTGTTTCTCCAGTTGTTTAAGAGAAGTCCTGCTCTCATTGGCTGTACCATCAAGAGGATGGATATTACAGTTCAGCTGCAACAGTTCCATGTTTAAATCTTCTTCCAGTTTTTCTCTGACACATTTCTTTACAGCCACTCGATCTGAAATGGTGTTTTTGAGTTTTGAGATGAAAATATTGCTCCCTTCCAAAGAACTGGTAGCTGTTAGACTTGCATATGTTTCACTGATGTCACTGAGCGCTTCCTTTATATGAGTCTCAAAGTCATCTGTAGTCCCTCCTGCTAATGCGTTCACCTGTAACTGAAGTCCCCGTGGGCAGGGAGGGGGATCACCTGGAAACTTGAGATGAACCTCATTATGTACTGAGCTGACAGGGATGTTGCATCCCAACCAAGAGGAAGATCAACACACGTCTCATTCACTACTGCTTCTGCAACCTGCACTTCATTTACACACCAAGTTCATATGCAAACTGGGCAACAGTTGAAACATCAGCCTTTCCTCCAACCTTCTAGCCTGTGATGTTCTCAACAACATCTGCTGTAAGATTACTTGTCTCCTCCACTGGCACCTGGTGGAGGATGCACGAGTACGCTGCACGTCTGTAGGATGAGGAATCTGTTTTAGAATCCTTCTTCACTGACACGGTGTCACAGTCAGGTGAAGATTCACAGTCCAGTAACAACCCTGCAGTTTGTCATTATCCACTTCTTTCATTTTTTTCTTGCACAGTTCACTTCTTTTCTGATTCTCCCAACAGTCTCCTAAATTTACACGTATGTTTACGTTTCTTCTTCTGCACTTTTGGACAGACCAGTTCAATAGACTTCTTCAGTTTTCTAATTTCAGCATCATTTTGCATCACAATCCTCTTTAACTTCCGTCTTTCTTTGCACAGTTTTGATTCTCTGTCTACTTTTCGTTTATAAGCTTCCTTAATTCTTCTATTTTCAGCACTTGACAAGAGCAAATTGTCAAAATTCTGTTTAAGTTTTTGTTTGCTAGACACTAATTTCATAAGTGATGTCCGCCTGTTAACACATTTGTTGCAGTCTGCCTTGAGTCGCTCGGGGGGGGGGGGGGGGGCTGTCACAGTCGGAGTTGACTCAGAGCTCATGAGAGCAAAGGGAGGACGGCTGGCTGGTCGTTTAACTGGTGTAGCATGAGGAACATGTAACTGGTGTAGCATGAGGACATGAGGAACCTGTAACTGGTGTAGCATGAGGAACCTGTAACTGGTGTAGCATGAGGACATGAGCCTGTAACTGGTGTAGCATGAGGACATGAGGAACCTGTAACTGGTGTAGCATGAGGACATGAGGAGCCTGTAACTGGTGTAGCATGAGGACATGAGGAGCCTGTAACTGGTGTAGCATGAGGACATGAGGAACCTGTAACTGGTGTAGCATGAGGA
>NC_056502.1:137791-143498 GCF_014905685.2 Nematolebias whitei | reverse complement strand
ATGAGGACATGAGGAGCCTGTAACTGGTGTAGCATGAGGACATGAGGAGCCTGTAACTGGTGTAGCATGAGGACATGAGGAGCCTGAATGCTGGGAGCATGGCAAGCCAGGGCTGGACGCTGCTTCAGAAGAAACACTGTCAGTAGCATTAAGTCAGAGTCAGAGTTTCTTTATTGTCATTCGCACCTCGTGGTACATGTGGTGGAGCGAAATTATGTTCACAAGGTCCCAGTTACATCCAACAATAAAATGTATAAGAAAAACAGTAATAACATCTAAGATGTGAACTAAGAAAAACATCAACTAAATATACACTAAGCACTCATAACATAAAACATTGAACATCAGCACAAACATGAACATGAGTCTGTGAGCAGATGTGCACGCATGAACACATCAACATTGAAACAGATCAGCAGCAACATGAAACAGATCAGCAGCAACATGATATGGTTTTTCACAGTGATTATTCTAGTTAGAGATTCATGAGTCTAACAGCCTCAGGGTAGAAGCTGTTCCTCAGTCTAGTGGTTCTACATTTAATGCTCCTCAACCTCCTTCCTGAGGGGAGCGGGGCAAAAAGTGTGTGTGCTGGGTGGGTGTGGTCCTTCATGATGCAGGTGGCCCTCTTCCTGCATCTGGAGGTGTAGATGTCTGTGATGGTGGGGAGGCTGACTCCAACATCTTCTGTGCAGCCTTCACCACTCTCTGCAAAGCTTTTCTTTCTGCAGCTGTGCAGCCTCCATGCCACACATTGATGCTGGAGCACAGGATGCTCTCCACTGCACACCTGTAGAAGGAGGTGAGGACTGAGCTTCCCAGACCAGCTCGCCTCAGCCGTCTGAGGAAGTAGTCTCTGATGAGCTTTCTTGATCAGGCTGGTGGTGATGTTGCTCCAGCTGAGGTTGTCATTCATGTGTATACCCAAGTACTTGTAGCTGGAGACCACTTCCACCACAGATCCTCTTATGTTCAGGGGGTGTAGATGTTTTTGTTCCTTCTGAGGTCCACAATCATCTCCTTTGTCTTCTTCACATTGATGTGAAGGTTATTCTCTCTGCACCAGCTCTCCAGGTGTTCCACCTCTTGCCTGTAGCTGGACTCATCATTGTTTGTGATGCATCCCACCACCGCTGTATCATCTGCAAACTTTACAATGTGACAGCCTGGATGGGTAGCTGCACAATCATACGTGAGCAGAGTAAACAGGAGGGGGCTCAACACACATCCCTGAGGAGAGCCAGTGCTGAGGGTTATTGTGGAGGAGAAGTTGTGGATCCTCACTAACTGTGGTCTGTTTGTTAAGAAGTCTAGTACCCAGTTGCAAATGGAGGGGCTTAGTCCTAGTGTGGATAGTTTGTCCATCAGGGTTTGGGGGATCATGGTGTTGAAGGCGGATGTGAAGTCCACAAAGAGCATATGGACGTAAGAGTTTTTCTGCTCCAGGTGGTTGAGAGCAGTGTGGACCACAGAGGAGATGGCATCCTCTGTTGATCGGTTCTCACGGTATGCATATTGATGAGGGTCCTCGTTCATGTTGATGGTTGTTTTGATGTGAGTCATGACCAGTTTTTCGAAGCATTTAGTGATTATCAGGGTGAGGGCCACTGGCCGATAGTCATTCAGACCAGTCACTGTAGAGCTTTTTGGAACTGGGATGATGGTGGCAGTCTTCAGGCAGGTGGGAACTGTCTCCAGGGTAAGTGAGATGTTAAAGATGTCTGCCAGCACCTCACAGAGCTGATCAGCACATTCCTTCAACACTTTCCCGGGGATGTTGTCTGGGCCAGTTGCTTTGTGCGGATTAATCCTCCTGAAGGTACTCCGTTCTTCGGCTGAGGTCACGCTGAGATGCTTTTCATCCGGTGGTGAGGTGAGTCTGGTGCTGGGTGGTCTGTTCGGGTCTTCAAAGCGTGCATAGAACTTGTTGAGGGCATCAGGCAGAGATGGGTCTTTGGGGCATTGTTCACTCCTTCCTCCTTTCGTCAAGATAAGTTACAAAAAATCAGTTTATCACGCAGGACTGTGACTCGCCTTGTGGAACTGATTGATGAACATTTAGCAAAATAAGCTAAAAGGCAGAGAGAGACCTTAAAGTTACAGTTTACTGGATGAAAGTAATAAAGGACACTGCTCATGTCCTATTTTTTAACTGCAGGATTAACAACAGTTTTGAGATAATGGAGGTGTTTTTGACCCTGGAATCTCTGAAAGGAAAAACACGGAGAGAGATTTGTAAAACCGTCTGCTGTCATGAGAGAATGAAGCTAATGTGTTCAGTGTCACAACGGACGCATCACCAGATTTAAGTGTAAAACATGTCGGGCTGCTGATAAGAATCCAGGATAAAGTGAAAGAAAAACCTTGAGCAGGATGGTTTTTTTCATCCATCAGGAATCACTGTAAGTCAGTTATTTAGACTTTTCTCCTGTATTCCATGAGCACAGTGAGGTAAGAGACTTGTGGTTTGCTTCATTTGATTTGTCTTCAGGTAAGAGAAAATACAGTGGTTTGTTTTGTTTGTTGTTTGGGCCTGAACTTGGTAAGACTCCACAAAGTCAATCATTTAACTATTGTAAATAAAATCACTGTTCTATCATATAATCTGACTTGGTGGCTGCTTGAATGGTGCACAAGGTGGAATCGCCCATAATTATTAGCGCCCCGGCGGCTGTTATTGAGCTGGGGTGTGACATCACACAAACACTCCATCCATCTGTTCCTGGCCCTTCGCTCCAATTTTAGAACTCAGTGTGGCCCGCGAGTCCGAACGTTTGCCCACCCCTGGTCTAGCAGCATGCATGCTACTCAGCATCAATGGGCCCCCTCACACCGAGTTACCATACAACAGGGCGTTAGAGCTCTTTTTCAAGAAACCTAGAAGGATAAAATGCTCTCAGCCAGACTGCAAACTGTGAGCTGTCATTTCAGTTGTACAGTGTGAATATATTGAATAAATGTTGTTCAAAAAACATTCAGTTTGAAATGGTCATAATTAAAATGATGTTGCTCTCTACAGTCGTATTACTGGCGTCGTGTTCAACAATACAGCCCCGCAGGCAGCCCACCACCACGGTTCAAAGAAATCTTAGAGGAAACCCTAATGTATATAAAGTCGTTCATTCAACCTTTATTTCTACAGGTTAGTCTCATTGAGTCACGAGGACTCATTTACAAGAGAGACCTGATTTCAACAAAGAACTCAGATTAGGCACTTGGACATCCACTATAAGAGCTGCTGACCGCAGCCTCACTTGATGACGTCATCGTTTTTAAAGACCGTGAATCCTAGCGTTTGCAAAGTGCAGGTCAGGGCGTGTAACTCTGGATGAAATCGACTGAAACGTTGACATTTGGTTTTGGAGACCTGTCGAAACGATCTGAACTGTGCCTGAAAAAATCCACTCCAAATTCACAACGTGCTCAATTTTCAACGTTCACCTTGGGTTTCACATGTGAAATTCACTACCAGCGTAACTTTGTAGGTGAGTAAAAACTTTTATTTGGTGTAGTTTATGTAATAAATATCATTTTGGCAAAGTTTTATGCCGATCAGAGCTTCCGCACCCTCATTTTTGACCTCTGCCAGTTGTGACGTAAATCTGTAATGGGTTGTCATCCGCCCCCTCCACGTTCGGAGAATAATCCTTTCTAAATAAACATTTGCAAGTTTTACTGTCATTAATTTACTTAGACTGGTTTATTTATGTCTTAGAATGTTATTTTTGGGGAGTTCTTATTTTAATATTGTTTAATTATAAAGGATTGATGCATTTTAATGAGTGTACTCTCAAAGTAACTTTGGGCGGGCTCTCTTTTCCCAGTATGCTGCTTTCTAACTGGTCGAGATGGGCCGCGACACGTGAAGTGAAACCATCTCCTGCTCGACTGGTTGGTCACGGGTTCAGTTTTTCATCATTGTGTCTTGATTCTACTCATTTTTATTCCCCCCCAAGTCATTACAGTTCAGCACAAACATACCAGATGATGGAGGAGAGAGGAACGAAACTGGTGCAAGCACTAAAATTGAGTTTATATAAGAATTATTAAATAATTATGAATAAAAATATAATTTATTATTTTTTATTATTATTTTGTAACTTAAGTATTTTACTTATAATAATTATAATTCAATTTTCAATTTAGTTTATTAATATAGCTCCAAGTCACAACAGAAGTCGTCTCAGGGACTGAACAGAAACATTCATGTACAAAATAATAATTTAACGTTATTTATCTATAAAATAATAATTTAACGTTATTTATGTGAGGAGCAGCTTTGAGTTTAACTCCATCACTGAACTCTCATCTTGAACAAGCATGAAGGCGACAGTGGAAAGAAAAACTCCCTCATGAGGAAGAAACCTTTAGCAGAACCAGGATCAGGACAAGAGGACCATCTGCTCTTACCTTTATTTATGTATATTATAATAAGAAGAACAATAACAGATTATTATTATTAAATTAAATAGAATACAATTACAGGTACACTTATTTTTCATGGGATTCATATCCTCCCATTCGTTCATATGTTGTGGGCGTGGCCTGTACTGTGGCGGTCTAACCAACTGCTCCTGGAGGCTGTTTGTACTCAGTTACTGTATCAAAGCATGAAGTCACTAACACCACATTTACAATGAACTTGTATTTGCAGCTCTGCCTTCTGAGTCCTCCATAGATCTGAAGACAGCCAGTGATCTGCATTCATACATTAAAAGTTTCAAGGATGACTGGCCAACATCAAGCAGAGCGCTACTCCCATTCGTAAAGGACTGCCGTTATATTTACATTCAGTAAATGAGCCACAGGTTCTCAGGGAGACAACGTCTCATTTACTTCAGCTAGCCAAAGAAAACAGACTGATTTCTGAACAAACAATCAACTTTACAACAGTGAACACAGCTGTGGAAGCAGTAACAGACACTGTACAGAAAGTTAAAAATATACCAAGGGATGGCCACGTCTTAAGAGAAACCTTCAGCACTCCGCTCAGGAACGTTAATTCACCTTAAGTCACCTCCAGATGCAGGAAGAGGGCCACCTGCATCATGAAGGACCCCACCCACCCAGCACACACACTTTTTGCCCCGCTCCCCTCAGGAAGGAGGTTAAGGAGCATTAAGTGTAGAACCACTAGACTGAGGAACAGCTTCTACCCTGAGGCTGTTAGACTCATGAATCTCTAACTAGAATAATCACTGTGAAAAACCATATCATGTTGCTGCTGATCTGTTTCATGTTGCTGCTGATCTGTTTCATGTTGCTGCTGATCTGTTTCATGTTGCTGCAGATCTGTTTCATGTTGCTGCTGATCTGTTTCATGTTGCTGCTGATCTGTTTCAATGTTGATGTGTTCATGTGTGCACATCTGCTCACAGACTCATGTTCATGTTTGTGCTGATGTTCAATGTTTTATGTTATGAGTGCTTAGTGTATATTTAGTTGATGTTTTTCTTAGTTCACATCTTAGATGTTATTACTGTTTTTCTTATACATTTTATTGTTGGATGTAACTGGGACCTTGTGAACATAATTTCGCTCCACCACATGTACCACGAGGTGCGAATGACAATAAAGAAACTCTGACTCTGACTTAATGCTACTGACAGTGTTTCTTCTGAAGCAGCGTCCAGCCCTGGCTTGCCATGCTCCCAGCATTCAGGCTCCTCATGTCCTCATGCTACACCAGTTACAGGCTCCTCATGTC
>NC_056502.1:132696-132791 GCF_014905685.2 Nematolebias whitei | reverse complement strand
CTGGATTAAAAGTGTGGATCATTGTAACCTGGATTAAAAGTGTGGATTATTGTAACCTGGATTAAAAGTGTGGATCATTGTAACCTGGATTAAAA
>NC_056502.1:112537-132686 GCF_014905685.2 Nematolebias whitei | reverse complement strand
ATTGTAACCTGGATTAAAAGTGTGGATCATTGTAACCTGGATTAAAAGTGTGGATTATTGTAACCTGGATTAAAAGTGTGGATTATTGTAGTGAAGCGTTCGTCTTCAACCATCGACAGAGGCCTCATGTCAGTGACGATCATGTTCAGGATGTTTCAGTGAAGACAGCTGCTGCTGTGGTGTCCATGATGTCTGTCCATCATGAAGGATGTTGTTGTTGTTGTTGTTGTTGTTGTTGTTGTTGTTGTTGTTGTTGTTGTTGTTGTTGTTGTTTTCTGGAATGAGAGAGTAAATATGTTTTATATCATAATTTACAGCAACTCAAGAAATGACTTGTTTCACTTACAGTGTTAGGTTCAGGTAAAAGTATCTAAAAGAGCAATTAAACACACACACATATAAAATACTTAATTACACATATTTGAGTAGATGTAATAAATTACTTTAATTCCTATTTAAATGCAATTCATCCTGCCATACCTGCAGTGTCTTCAGACTTTGCCAGCAAATTAAAAGTTGAAGCTTAATCATTAAATTATTATCTTTGTGTTAGATTTATTTATAAATCCCATTTAAACACTGCTTGTACCAATTAAATTAAATAAAAGGTAACACACACGTTCTGTATCACCGTCATTAATCAGCAAACAAACAAACAAACAGCTTCATCTACCAGACAGACTGACGTTACGTTTTCTCTCTTGAAACAGAACAATGTGTTAAATTGTAGAGACTCACCTGCAACACATGAAGAGTTGTATCAGCTGCAGCTCCTTCCTCCTCCTCGTGACTCCCACATGTTTACGTTTTATCTCCGTTGTTCTCTCGTGTCGAAGATTTTCAAAGCGTCATGCTTCTTGTTTTTTATCTTTGTGAAGTTCTCCCACTCTTTGGAGGACTTGGGTTGAACAGTTTTCACTGCGTTGGTCATTTGTAAAATTTCCTTAATTTCCTTTGAAAACAACCTCTGCTTTGTTTCCCCCTCGCTCTGTTCAACTCGCGCTGCAGTTTTTTTTTTCAAACTTTATTCAGTCAGTCAGCATTGACAATGAACTGCCCGTGAACAAAAGGAAACGGCTCCGCAGCGCCGTGAAAGATGCATAATCGCGCGACACAACGAATCGATAATGAAATTCGTTGCCAACGCTTTTAATCATCGATTTTTATCGATTTTATCGATTCGTTGTTGCAGCCCTACAAATGTCCTCTATCAGAGACTGAGACCTCACAGTCCAAGAAAGCCAACTTGCCTTTTTTTTTTCATCTTCTCGTGTGAACTTGATGTATTTATCCACAGAGTTGAGGTGAGTCACAGAGTCATTACCTGCAGTGTTCCCTCCGTGAGGACTGAACTAGACAAAAGGACCTTCTCCTACTCCGCTCCTGTTTCCTGGAATATCTTACAAAAAGACCTGAAGCTCTCGACCTTTGACCTCTCTAAGTGGCTTTAAGAATCTGTTGGACTCCTGGCAGGGACCAATGCAGACATGTTCCTGTTTTTAGTTTTATACATTTGTCTTAGAATCTAGCTGTTTTTTTGTTACCTTTTCCTTTTAGCCATCCTATTTGTAAAAAAAAAAAAAAAAAAACCACCACCTGTATTATGACTTTATAATTGTTTATTGTTGTCCATTGTTGTCATCTTTCTTTGTTAAAATCAGGTCTCTCTTGTAAATGAGTCCTCGAGGCTCAATGGGATTTACCTGTAGAAATAAAGGTTGAATGATGTGGTCAGTAAAATGTTGGACTTCCCGAGATTTGATTTTAACCCAGGTGTCGTCAACATACCTGAACCAATGACTTGGTGGTGTCCCTGAAAAGGACGTCAAGGCTCTCTTTTCTACCTCCTCCATGTACAGGTTGGCAACAATAGGAGAAGCTGGAGACCCCATAGCACACCCATGTTTCTGCCTATAATATTGCTCCCCATATGTGAAGTAGGTTGACTGCAGGCACAGTTTCAAGAGTTGACACAGTTGTTCTGTGGAAAGCGTGGTCCTGCTGCTCAGAGTGGTGTCTGATTTTAATCTTAAACTGACCACCTCTACTGCATCATCAACAGGAATGCACGTAAAGAGTGATGTGACATCAAAAGAGACCATTGTTTCATCAGTCTCCATGATGACATCCCTCACCTTGTCCACAAAGTCCATGGTGTTCTGTATGTGGTGTTCTGAGCTGCCAACTAAAGGGATGAGTACAGACACCAGATATTTGGAAACATTGTAAGTCACAGAGTTAATCTTGCTAACAATTGGTCTTAAAGGTACACCTTGTTTGTGGATTTTAGGTAAACCATACAGACTAGGTGTGGCCTCCCCTGGGTACAGTCTGTGGTACAGAAAACGGTCAATAACCTTGTCCTGTTCCAAAATTTTCAGGCAATCTATTAACTTCTTCTTGTAACCACTTCCTGGATCTCTTTTCAGAGGTTCATAAGTGTTTAAGTCACTAAGGAGTGTTATAACTTTCTCATGATAGTCTTTCTGGTTCAAAATCACTGTGCACCTTCCTTTGTCTGCTGGGAGAATGATGATGTTTTTGTCCTTGCTAAGAGTGGTGAGTGCATCCCTCTCCTCTCTACTGATGTTGGAAGGTGGTGGTTTGGCATTGCTGAGGCAGGATGAAACTTTGATTCTGAGCTGTTCTGCTTCAGCCTCTTTAATTTTGTTGTTGCGGATGGCTGACTCAGTAGCTGTGATCATCTCCACCAGAGGAATTCTTCTTGGTGCAACCGCAAAGTTCAGTCCCCTGGCAAGAATCTCTGTCTCCGGCTGGGTGAGCTGTCTGTCAGATAAATTCTTCACCCACTTTTCTGTCTCCCTGGCATGTAATTGACTACTGGAGTGTTGTCCTACACTGAATGTGTTGTTATTGGAATAGTGATGGTGTTGATGAGTTATTAGTAAGTTAAACTTATTTTGTTGTCGAGTCTTGGACTTGACATGCTGTGCTAAGCGTGCCTGATCTGTACAGTCCAACACTTGCTGAAGTGTGGTCTGATCTAGACACGTTGTTAGTTTCTGTTTAATGTGCTCTTCTTTGGCCTTCAAGGCCTCAATAGTAAAATTGGTCTGTCTCACCCGTTCATTCAGCAGCTGGGTCTGTGCCTTCTGAAGGATCTTGCTTGCCCAGTGCCCGCTGACCGAAGATTTTAGTTCCAGGCTCTTGGGAATGATGCCACTTTGTCGACATCTGAGGTTGAATCGCAAATGGTTCCTGTAGTCTGCCCTCTTCCTTGCTGTTTTCTCAAACTCTCTAACTAGTTTGAGGCAATCCTGGCCAAAGTGGTTCAAAATATCCTGATGCATGCTCAATAATCCAGGTAGAAAATTCTAAAAAAGTTAAATCTGGTCCTCTGGACATTCAAAAACAAACAAAACAAACAAATCAACAAAAAAATGTAGAAACGTTTCGTCTCTCATCCAAGAGACTTCCTCAGTCTGAGGAGCTGTATTCAGCTCAGTCTCTTAAATAGCACCTTCTCAGAGTGGATCAACCAGTTTTGCTGCTGACAACCAGAACCAGCTGATCACATGCTCAAGAAGGACCATCAGCCTAACAATGGATCATTAGCACCTGATGGCTGTTTACTACTCACAGAGGGCTGAGTGATCCTGATGCATGCTCAGAGCAGCTTCACAGACGAGGGCGTTTACCTTCGGGACAAATTGAGGTCGCCGATTGGTCATTTGCTGACACGCCTACTGTATTGATTGACAGGTCGGAAAAAAGAAAAAAAGCGAGCGCTGGCAGCCTCACGCATCGTTGTTCTGTGTTTATATGTTGTTAATAAAAAGATCTAAAAAAAAAAATAATAAAACAGAGAGCGCTGGCTCTACAGCCCACACATCAGACCAGCCCACCAGGAAATCTCCAGACCCTCCCGCAGCCACGCTGGACCTGAGTTTAATTTGCTCATGACAAATTCCTCCATTTCTCAACATTTCAGTCATGGCATCAACGGAGGAGGAAGAGATCACTACCTCTTGGCAAAAAAAACAAATAAAAGGCCAGATCAGGGATGAAGAAGGGGAATTTAATACATTGGTGTCGCATACAAAACAGTTTGTCGCTGAGCAGTTTATTGTATATACCGCGTACGCGTATGCGGTCATAAAGCTTTAAGCTTTGCACGGACATGCCCTGCATACCTCTGCGTATGGACGTACGCGGCAGTAGTACGTCCATATACTGGGGGCTTTAGTTCCACAGTCTATGGACCAAAAACGGAGTCAGGTGATCAGAGACAGAGCATCAGAGAAATGAATCATTCCTGCAGGAACAGAGGAAGCTGAAGCACCACAAGCTTCATGGTCAGATGATCACCTTGTTACAAGTTCTGGAAGTTACAGCTCATTCAAAGAAACATATATTTTTTGTATGCTACATTTATGATCAACAGATCTTAAGATTCATTTTATTCAGTTATTTTGGGAAACTTCACCTGCACTTTAATTTTTGTGGTGGATTTATTGATCTATATTTTGTGCAGACTTTTTTGATCTAAATAACCGAAGGATCATTTTTATTTATTTTTATATTTTGAGACTGAATACTTTATTAAAGTAATTTCAGTAAAATTAACCCTTGTTTTATTAAGTTTTTATATAATACTGCAAAGCAAGATGTTAAGTTAATTTTGTTAAATGAATAACTGATTTTTGTTTTTTATATCACGAAATTTATCATTGTCGTCAGAATTCTCTGAAATATCACAATATTATATTTGAGCCATATCACCCACCCCTAAAGTTAAAAAATGTAAACTTACCAGCTGAAATTGCAGACAGCTCTGTACTCGGTGCGAAGCGGAGTCTGGTCGTGGAGATTGTGAATCAGACCATTCAGGCTCTAATACCCATGTAGGTTGACTTGAATGCTGAGATCTGGCTGTGATCCTCTTCTTCCAGTCAAACATGGAGCAACTTTACGCTCTTAAATTCCATGCATGGTCAGGCATTGCATGTTAAGGCTTGCCTTAGAAACCACGTGAACCCCGTCTGTGGGTGTAACCACGTCTGTGTTTTTCCTGCGTTGCAGCACTGGCAATGGCTGTAACTTTACATGTGGTTGAAACCAGTGTAACTTTACAGCCAATCACCAAAACTTTACTCCGAAAGAAGAGGCATATTTTGATCCATACACCGTCCGAAGCAGTTTGGGCGGTACCATAAAAGAACTGAAGTTCAGTACGCAGCCCTAATGTATATACAGTACATATAGCAGAGAAGTATGTTTGTTTTGTGCTCGGTTTACTGTCTGAGCCGAGCTTCTACTCTCCGCTCCCTGTTCGGAGGCGGAGCTGGGCAGGCGGTTTGGTAGGTGGGCCTCTCAGTTCTGGTGACGGCTGGGCGCCCTCATTGGAAAATGGTCAAGGAAACACTGACTTTGAATGAAATTGTGTGAAAATGTTAAACTGCTGAATTAGATGCAGATGGATAATGAAAATTGTTGCAAAATGTTAATTTCATATCTACGTTTTATTTTAAGTGAATCTGTGTAAATGTTTTAGAAAACATTTGAACTTATCAGTTGGTCAGCGCACAACACGTACGGTATTTATGGATCACTGCCATTGGTTGATGTGATCCTGTTTGCTGATAGGCTCTTGGCAGCACTGGCCTCTGAAGAATGTGTGTGTGTATGTTCATATTTAACACACCCATGTGTCCTCCTGACATGTTCCAGCCAGCATGGCGGCATCCAGCTGAGCACAGCCTTCATCGTGCACAAGACAAACCTTTGAAGACACATGGAGACCAGCAACCAGCAAGGACTACAAGTTTCTCTGAGGACAGCACACCTGGCTCAGGTGTGTTTTCACACAGCAACAGGCAGGTGCACACCCACAGAAGGCCGAGCCACACAATAATACCTGGTGTGTTTTCTTTGTGATGCTCAGGTTGTGGGGTCGCTATGGAGCGCAGCGAGGGCAGTGATGATGACCTGGGACGGCTGGACATTGATCTGGATAGAAAGTCCAAACAGCACAACCTGACATCCAGCAACGTGCGCGCCATCTTACATGTGAGCAGAGGACTCCTGTTCATGTATTCTGGTACAGCGTCACTTACACATGGTAACACGTTGTTGTGTTTCAGGAGGTCATAACGCACGAACATGTGGTAGCCATGATGAAAGCAGCCATCCAAGACACTAAGGACCTGCCCCTGTTTGTGAGTCTGAGTGTGTTAGTGAGTCTTAAGTTTGTGTCAGTGTGTCTGTGAGTCTGAGTCACTGTTTGTGGGTCTGTCATTGAGTGTGTCTGTGGTTCAGAATCAGTCATTCAGTGATTCTGTTTGGATGGATGATGGATGGATGGATGGATGGATGGATGGATGGATGGATGGCGAAGGAGGAGACCATCAAACAGCAGGAGGGGTCAGTTCAGGTGAACTCCTGCCTGTTTGCTTCAGATCAGCTGTTCAAATCTCTGCAGGTTCAAATAAAAGGTGCACCAGGACTTTCAGCTGAATCTCTCAGGCCACAGTTGTACGACCGATAACTGATAACTGATCAATGATAACCGATAACTGATAACTGTCCTTTCTGAATTTTTGACTGTTTTTGTGTCACTTCATCCTAGAACAAAACATTTATAACATAATAACAGCTGAGCAGATTCTGGTAATCTTTTCTTAGGATCCATTAAAGATCAAATGCAACTGGAAATTCTTCTCAACTTCCAGTACGAATTTAAACAAACACTTTATGAACTTAACATTGTAAAATTTGTTTAGGAAATTTAATGTTCAAGGACACTACTTAAGAAAAAAATTGTTTAATAGGAAAAGGAAGAAGTGAAAAATGTAGAAAAATAAAAATCACTGCGTCCAACTAGTAATAATAATAATAATGATGTCATCACAATGTCAGCACTGTATGTTTCCATACAATGGCGAAATTAGTCTCTGCATTTAACCCATCCACCACCAGGTGGTGCAGTGGGCAGCTATTGAAAGCGCCCGGGGGACATTTTGGGGATGAGACGTGCTGCCCAGAGACGCCACGTGATGTGCAGTGACTGGGGATCGAACCTGGGACTTTTGGGTCCCAAGCCGGCTGCCCTGCCTCTACACCATCTCGGCCTCCTATGATTGTGTATCTGTGTGTCCCTTGTCTCACGGGCTTCATCCAGAAGAAGACACAAGTGTTGTTCCTGCTGTGTCCGCTTCAGTTCTTCATGTTCATTCAGTGATGAAATAAGACTTTTCTTTTCTGGACTCTTTTCTCTTTCTCTTCACTAGAGAGAAGAAACAGGTGGTTAATTCAAGCTACATACTGTTTTTGAATAAATGCATGAAACAAAGAAAGGTGCAGCTAACAGCTCTAATAGATATATTAATAATAAGAAACTGATCAAATAAGAAAATGAAAAATAAATTGATTTAAAATTAATGAAAATGATAATAATGGATATATGAATCAGAAAGTATTCAGAAAGTAATCAGAAAGTATTATAGAGAGTCAGATATTTATTGTCATTCGCACCACATGTGGTACATGTGGTGGATCAAAATTATGTTCACAGGGTCCCAGTTACACCCAACAATAAAATATAAAATAAAAACAGTAATAAGATCTAAGATATGAACTAAGAAAAACATCAACTAAAAATATGATAAGCTCTAATAGCATAAAAACATTAAACACAACACGTTGAACAGCAGCACGGACATGAGTCTGTGTGAACAGATGAGCACGAATGAACACAGCAACATGAAACAGATCAGCAGCAGCATGAAACAGATCAGCAGCAACATGAAACGATCAGCAGCAACATGCAACTGATCAGCAGCAACATGATGTGATTATCCTGGTTAGATATTCATGAGGCTGCACAAACTCAAGTTCTTGTTCCTGTTTGACATATTGTTTTGATTGTTTACTGCTATTAGTGCTTAGTGTATTATTAGTAGATGTTTTTAGTTGATATTTTTCTTAATTCATATCTTAGATCTTGTTACTGTTTTTCTTTTACATTTTATTTTTGTCTGTAACTGGGACCCTGTGTACATAATTTCATCCAACCACATGTTCAACATGTCGTGCGTTTTCAGTATTTATTCAACATTTTATTTTTTTTCTTTAAAAATAAAATAAATCAAGTTCTTATTGGCACGAATAAAGTGATGTGGAACATGTTGCATCTGTTCTTACCGAGCACAGAAGCTGCAGCGTTGTGCTGCTCTGTGAGGTGCAGCTGGGCTGTGATGGAGCTCTGTCAGGTGCAGACTCCTCTGATGGAGCAGGAGAAGAAGCCAGGAGGCTTGGAGGGTTTAATGTGGAGTTTAGAGACGAACCGTCACGCGCTGAAATACGTTCTGGATAAAATACAGTGAGAAACGGGACCGGAGGACAGTTAGCATTTATGCAAATTAGCTTAGCATCGTAGCACCGACGTTGTACTATTATGGCGTCAGCCTCTTTTGTTAGTTAAAAATATGTTCAGAACCGATGGGATGAGTAACTTAAAATATGTTTAAAGTTAGAAAACACTCACCATCTTCTATAAATGGTTCAAGTAGAGCAGTGGCCGTGTCCAAACCACCCTCCAATCCTCCATCTAGCTCGCTTTGACTTTTTTCGTCAGCCACCAAGCACAACAACACCTGCACTTCTGCATTTGACCACGGCTTTGATATTATTGTTTTGTTATTATTATTATATTTGATGTTATTGTTTTTGTATAGCTTCAAAATACTAAATGATATGCTTCTCGAGTTATCACTAATGGCAGACGGTAGAGAAAAATGTCAGATCGGGTTGTTTGGAAAGACTCCACAGACTCCTCCCCCGACCAATCAGTGACCGACAGTGTTTCTGATGTCACGGCTTGGCTCGTTTGGACCCCTTGAAAAGCCGGGCCAGAATTCTGGGAGGTGAGCCGGTCCCAAGAACCATGGAAAAGTCCTCAAACACGGGTCAAGCCGGAAATATCCGACCCGCGCTGTGACAGTGGAAAAGGGGCATTTGTGTCAGTGTGTCTGTGAATCTCTGTCAGTCACTGTGAGTCTGTCATTGAGTGTGTGTTTGTGACTCTGAATCAGTGATTCTGTGAGTTTGTGAGTTTGAGCCTGTTAGTGAGTCAGTCACGCCATTGAGTATGCCAGTGAGTGTGTGGGTCTTTATTGTTTGTGTATTTGTTTCAGTGAGTTTGCAAGTCTTGTTTCTGACTCTATCTCCTTAGATAGAGAACTTTACTAATTGGCTTTTATGTATGTGAATGTTTCTGTAAAGTGCACTGAGACAACTTTGTTGTGATTTGGTGCTATATAATTAAACTGAATTGAAAAAAATTTAATTGAGTGTGTGTGGACTCAAGATTGTGTGTGTCCATGTCATGACTTGGGTTACAGATGTACCGTAATTGTCCGTGTATAAGCCGCTACTTTTTTCTCACACTTTGTACCCTGCGGTTCGCAGGAGCCTCATATTTATGTAATTTTTTAATATTTTTAAAAATTTACTTTTATAAATTTTATTTTGAGACTTCCTGTCGTTTCATGGCAGCTTCCTGACACTGTGCCAAAGCACAGACAAAGCTGGGCACTTACATTCACTGTACAGTGAATACCTGCAGCTTAACAGCCGGTGCGTCTTATTTATGTACAAAATCATGATTTATCTTATATTTATTATGTGCGGCTTGTACACAGGTGTGCTTTGTAGTCCGGAAATTACGGTACAGTCAGTGTGGGACTGCTCATGCACCACCAGCAGTATTTAAACCAGGTCATGACTAATCTGTTGTCCTGACTGGTGCTTAAAGTTTCGGTCTTTTACTCCAGGAGCCAAAGATGACCCGGTCCAGAGTGAAACAGGCTGTTCAGCTGGGACAGGTGAAGTGGACCTCGTCTTCTACAGTCATTGTGTTAATCAGAACCAGCATGTTGACCCTGTTTTTTGTTTTGTTGTAGCCCCTGAAGTGGAGTTTGTCACCAGTGGACACAATGAAGGTAACTCACCTGTCTGTCTGTTTTATAGCTGTCTGTTTCTCTCTGACTGTCTGTTCACTCCTGCAGCTGCCTCAGTTTGTTGACATCCATCTTGAAGAGGATGAAGACTCGTCTGATGAAGAGTATTGTCCTGATTATGATGATGAGGACACGGCTGAGGAGGTGAGTGAATGCTTACAGCAGCTGGGAGGTGTTCACTTTATACAGCACCATGACACAGCTGGAGTTGAGTCATGGTGCTGTTCAGGCTGCACATTCAGTCCAGTTGAATCCAGTCAGTTATGATCTCTCTAGTTAAGACTCTGGCAGCAGCATTTAAAATTAACTGAAGACTTTTTCAAGAAGTATTTGGACACCCAGACAATAAACCATTGCGATAGTGCAGTCTAGACGTGCTAAATTCATGAACCATTATTATTGATTATTGAGCATGAACTTCTGGAGAGGAGGGTCCGTTGGATAGTCGAACCTCGGATTCAGGAGGAGCCATGCGGTTTTCGTCCTGGCCGTGGAACACTGGACCAGCTCTACACTCTCAGCAGGGTCCTGGAGGGTGCGTGGGAGTTTACCCAACCAGTCTACATGTGCTTTGTGGACTTGGAGAAGGCGTTCGACCGCGTCCCTCGGGGGGCCCTGTGGGGGGTACTATGGGAGTATGGGGTACCGGGCCCTTTGATACGGGCTGTTAGGTCCCTGTATGACCCGTGTCAGAGCCTGGTCCGCATCGCTGGCAGTAAGTCGGGCTTGTTCCCGGTGAGAGTTGGACTCCGCCAAGGTTGCCCTTTGTCACCGATTCTGTTCATAACTTTTATGGACAGAATTTCTAGGCGCAGCCAAGGTGTTGAGGGGATCCGTTTTGGTGGCCTTAGGATTGCGTCTCTGCTTTTTGCAGATGATGTGGTCTTATTGGCTTCATCAGATCGTGATCTACAGCTTTCACTGGAGCGGTTCGCAGCCGAATGCGACGCGGCCGGGATGAAGATCAGTTCCTCCAAATCCGAGGCCATGGTCTTGAGCCGGAAAAGGGTAGAGTGCCCTCTCCGGGTAAGGGAAGAGGTCCTACCCCAAGTGGAGGAGTTCAAGTATCTTGGGGTCTTGTTCACGAATGAGGGAAAAATGGAGCGTGAGATCGATAGACGGATAGGTGCAGCGTCTGCAGTGAAGCGGGCGCTGTACAGGTCTGTCGTGGTGAAGAGAGAGCTGAGTCAAACGTTGAAGCTCTCAATTTACCTATCGATCTACGTTCCTACCCTCATCCATGGTCACGAGCTTTGGGTTGTGACCGAAAGAACAAGATCTCGGATAAATGCGGCCGAAATGAGTTTTCTCCGCAGGGTGTCTGGGCTCTCCCTTAGAGACGGGGTGAGAAGCTCGATCATCCGGGAGAGACTCAGAGTAGAGCCACTGCTTCTCCACGTCGAGAGGAGCCAGTTGAGGTGGCTTGGGCATCTGTTTAGGATGCCTCCTGGACGCCTCCCTGGTGAGGTGTTCCGGACACGTCACACCGGGAGGAGGCCCAGAGGAAGACCCAGGACATGCTGGAGGGACTATGTTTCTCGGCTGGTCTGGGAATGTATCGGGATTCCCCCGGAAGAGCTGGACCAAGTGGCTGGGGAGAGGGAAGACTGGACCTCCCTACTTAGGCTGCTAACCCCGCGACCCGACCCCGGATAAGCGGAAGAAAATGGATGGATGGATGAATTAATTTCCCCTCTAGGGATTAATAGAGTACAATAACTAAATAAAATTACAATAATAAATAAATATTTTTATCCATGATGTTGTAATTTTGTGAAGCACTTTGTGCAGTTGAGGTTGTTGTAAATGTGCTATATAAATAAACTTTGACTTGACTTATTCACTTTAAATCACACACAGATTCCAGCCAAAGCCTTAAAGTCCTCCATGACTGAGCTTGGGTTCATTGCAGAGAAAATCATAAAACTGAAGATGAACAAATATTATAAAGATGTGTCCTCCATACACCTGAAATCATACCTGATGTTCTCGTCACGGTTTTCAATCTCTCTGAGTATCCGGCGTCTCTTCTCCAGTGGTTTATTGTAGTCCAGACACAAAGTAGGACGCAGGTTTTCCTCCGTCGGCCGTTTGTCAACAAAGTGAAATGAGCTCACATACAGAGTTTTGGGTGGTCTCTTCAAGTTCAAACGTTTCAGCCACGTTCTTCTTAATTCCTCATCTGTAGGCAGGAGATGAAACTATACCTCTTTTCACAGGAACTCTTTTTGTTTTATGTCCATGTTCAAACTCTGTTGTTGTAGCCACTGATTTAGTTTGGTCTGGTTGTTCTGCAGCCCTGAACACAACAAGTACCTGAACTCGACACAGCTATTTTAGAAAACTTTATGGTTGTTAAATCATGATTGTTGTCAATGATTGTTTAATGAGGAAGTCCTCCAGATGGGGGATAAAATGTATCTCACTTAAAGAAACTGGTCCAGATGACATGATTTAACCTTTTTTTTTAACCTGGATGATTGAGCTTACAAACCTTTTTGTAATTTAAAAAAAAAGAAATTATATTAATAAAATGAATCTAAAGAAACAGCTACATTATAAAGCAATGTAAAATACTAACTAGCTTCAAGCACTGGATCATAGTTGTCTAAAAAAATCCTGGTTCTGAACAGCTGATGTTTTGTGTTCAGATGTTCCTCAGTGACAATGACAGTGACTCACCTCCCAGGGATCACATGGGATCGCCACCTGAACCTCCAGACAAGTTGACCCAAGGATCTTTAAAGGTAACCTGACCTCTGAACCCTGCAGGAGACTTGACCTCTGACCCCTCATTTCTGACTTGTCTTTTAGAGTGTTTTAGATCACCAAAAGGAACAGATGGTCTCCACATGCTCATCTCCATCTCAGTGTTCCTTCTTAGAAAGACTGAATGCCGTGGAGGAGGAGCTTAATAATAGCTCCACCTACTTATATGACCAGGTAACGGTAACGTGTAAATGTCTCACCTGTTTCTCTTTGTCTGTCTGACCTGTCTATTTCTGAACATTCTCCCTCTCTGCTTCATCTGTTACTTTCACCTGTTTGTCTCCCAGACTCTGGACAAAAAAGCTGATGATGATGATGGTGGTGGCAGGGATGCAGGATCCAGCTGTTTGGCATTTCGGACACGCTCCAAACATCCTTTAATTAACGTTCCTTTAGGTCAGCTAGAGGCAGAGCTTCTGGCCCCTGACATCACATCTGACATGTACGAACAAATCTCCACTCAGCAGGAAGAGGACCGTCAATGGACAACGTGGCTCCAGGGCCTCATGGTGCCAGCCCCTGAAGGTCAGAGGCTGACAGCATTCCTGTCAAATTAAGCTTTGAGAATATGTTGCAGTTGAGAACAAATTCATTCAACCTTTATTTAGACAAGTAAATCCCATTGAGCCTCGAGGACTCATTTACAAGAGAGACCTGATTTCAACAAAGAAAGATGACAACAATGGACAACAGCAACAACAATAGACAGACACAAAAAGGCATACAGATTTTATTTAATTTTTTTCCAAATAAGATGGCAAAAAAAGTAACAAAAAACAGCTAGATTATAAGGCTAATGTAGAAAACTAAAAACAGGAACATGTCTACATTGATCCCTGCCAGGAGTCCAACAGATTCTTAAAGCCACTTAGAGAGGTCAAAGGTCGAGAGCTTCAGATCTTTTTACAAGATGTTCCAGGAAACAGGAGCGGAGTAGGAGAAGGTCCTTTTGTCTAGTTCAGTCCTCACTGAGGGAACACTGCAGGTAATGATGTCCTGAGAGTGCACGCTGTAGCTGCACTCACGCAGAGACATGTAGGAGGAGATGTATGAAAGGCTGCTTCTTGTTCAGTTTGACCTATAGCTCGCAGCTTCAGCTGACTGGTTATAGGGCTGCAACAACAAATCGATAAAATCAATAAAAATCAATAAAAATCGATAAAATCGATAAAAATTGATGATTAAAAGTGTTTGCAACGAATTTCATTATTGATTCGTTGTCGCGCGATTAATCGTCTCTCACGGCGCTGCAGAGCCATTTTATTCATGGGCAGTTCATTGTCAATAATGACTGACTGAATAAAGTTTGAAAAAAAAAAGAAAAACTGCAGTGGGAGTTGAACAGAGCGAGGGGGGAGGTGGAAGCAGAGCAGAGGCTGTTTTCAAAGGAAAATAAGTAAATTTTACAAATGACCAACGAGGAGAAAACTGTTCGACCCAAGTCCTCCAAAGTGTGGGAGCTCTTGATGCTTCACAAAAATAAAAACTGAGCAACATGCAGCTTTGAAAAGTGACGACATGACACGGGAGAACCACTGAGATTAAAGTAAACATGTGGGAGTCACGAGGAGGAGGATGGAGCTGCAGCAGATACAACTCATGTGTTGCAGGTGAGTCTCCAATATTCACATTGTTCTGTTCCCAAGAGGAACAGAAGCAGGTAATAATGTCCTGAGAGCGCACGCTGTAGCTGCACTCACACAGAGACATGTAGGAGGAGATGTATGAAGGCAGCAGACCAAGAAGTGATTTAAAGATGAAGATGTACCAGTGAGAAAGTCTGTGTTAAGTTATGAAGAATATTAAAATGTAGTCTCATAGAGGCTGTACCTTTCCCACTAGAGCGACTGAAATTGGTCATGTGACTTTCACACGAGTGTGTCGATTGGTTCCAAAGAGAAAATAAATTGTCCGTCAGAGTAGGCGGTGAAATCGCCTGTTATTGAGAAGGTAGCATTAAAGTACAGACATGGCTCATGGACCAGAAATTTCTGATACGTGAATTATGTTGGTATCGAAACCTGATACTGGATTGGGCCCATCCTTAGTTGAGGCATCAATTATGTGCCTTGAAAGTACAAAGTCATTGAGTCAGGAAGTGCAGAATGTGGTGGGGGGAGGAGAGATGAGTATTTTTATATTTTTCAACTGGAGATCAAAACCAGATGTGATCATGTTTAGATCACGTCATATCTCTTTTGAGCTGTAGATGTCACATGATGCTGACTGGAAGTGTCTTAACCATCAGTTATATTCAGTTTATTTATATAGCACCAAGTCCCAACAGAAGTCATCTCATTCACATACTTGAAAAACGAAAAGTTTTGTATCTAAGGAAGCCAGCAGAAGGATGCTTCTGCACAAACACCAAGTGTCTTACCCATCAGGAAGCATCTGTGCTGACGGGCAGTGTTTTGGCTCTGTTCTTTCTCAGATGAAGGTGATGATGATGATGACCCTGAGTACAATTTCCTGGATGATCTGGATGAACCAGACCTGGAAGACTATAGGACGGACCGGGCCGTCCAGATCACCAGTAGGTGTCAATGGCTGTTTGTGGGTGGAGGAGCCTTCAGCTGCTTTTTGTTTGTTGTGCACTCAGTCTGAACTCGAGGTGTTTTTGGTTTTTAGAAAAAGAAGTCAATGAGCTTCTTGAGGAACTTTTTGAAACTGTGAGTTAATTTCTTTGATTGTATTAAAACTTAATCAGTGTGAGATTACAACCTTACTATTTTTACACTAAACATCAATAATCTGATGGTTTTCAGGAAGCTGTCATCAACAGTTTTGACCTAAACAAAGTCTGATGCTACTTTTAACGTGCACATTTCTGAACTGTTTGACTTGTGCTCATTGTGCAGCTCCAGGAGGATGATGCGCCAGTTGAGGATGAGGATGTGGTTGCTTCATCAGCGACTGCTCCCAAGTTTAATGTTCCCCAGGCTTTACGGTAACAACACTAATTTAATATCTTCATAATTTGTAGAGTTGCACCAGTAATTGGCTCGTAACCAGCAAAAAACATTCAACTTGACTATCATCAGTAATAGGCCAATCAATCCAAACCACTGGACATGTCCACACCACTGTCCCTCCTCTGGACATGTCCACACCACTGTCCCTTCTCTGGACATTTCCACACCACTGTCCCTCCTCTGGACATGTCCAAACCATCTCTGTGTGTCCTCTTTAATTTAATCTCCCAGTTGTTCAACCTGTGCTGTACCTCTGATGATCTCATTCCTGATCTTCTCCATCTTCGTCTCTCCTAAGGAGAACCTCAACATCTTCATTTCTGACACTTCCAGTTCTGTGTCCTGTCTTTTTGTCCACGTCTCTGTCTCCTGACCATACAACATAGCTGGTCTCACAAATGTCTTATAAACTTTTCCTTTGACCTTTGCTGACACACTTTCGTTGCAAATCACTCCTGAAACTTTTCTCCATCCACTCCATCCTGCCTGGACTCTCTTCTTCACCTCTTTACCACACTCCCCATTTTCCTGGACAGTGGACCCCAAGTCTTTGAAGTCCTTCACCTTTCTGACCTCTGCTCCTTGTAGCCTCACTGTTCTCTCATTCTTTTTTTACACAAATTTTGTAATCCTTGCAGTTTCTCTTGAATTGTGCAATATTTTTACTTTGCTTAATTTCTTAGTCAAAGCCATTCCACAAAATCATGCCACAGACTGATGTGCACGTGCTTTTAAGAGTGCTGTGATCACAGGGTTGAAAACTAAAAAAGTCCATGTTCACTAATCCAGGTATACAATCTAACAATTTTCAGTCAGGTCATCTGGACAGTTTCTTTTTGTGCTGAAACGTTTCACCTTCCATCCAGAAGGCTTCATCAGTCAAGGAAACACACAACACAAAACTGATTCTTACCCCAAACAGTTTATTCCAAAGTGGAACAAACCAGTTATGTTGGTGCTAAGATGGTGCCAAATGCCTCCTAGACACGTCCCACTGGGAGGAAACCCAGAGGAAGACCCAGGACACGCTGGAGGGACTATGTTTCTCGGCTGGCCTGGAAACGCCTCGGGATTCCCCAGGAGGAGCTGGCCCAAGTGGCTGGGGAGAGGGAAGTCTGGGCCTCCCTACTTAGGCTGCCTGCGACCCGACCCCGTATAAGCGGAAGAAAATGGATGGATGGATGGATAGATAATCTCAATAATTTTCGCCCCATTTCAAATCTTTCATTCATCTCCAAAATTCTTGAAAAAAACAGTAGCTGCTCAACTTCATGCTCATTTGTCTTACAATAATTTATATGAACAAATTCAATCTGGTTTATGTCTGCTCCACAGTACTGAAAAAGCTCTGCTTAAAATCGCCAATGACTTTCTCCTTACTGCGGATTCTGGTTTATTATCCATACTCCTGCTTGATCTGACTGTGGCCTTTGACACAATTTCACACAGCATGCTTCTTAACAGACTTTCCTCTCTTGGCATTGTAAATACACCTCTCAACTGGTTCCATTCATACCTTTCAGGCCACACTCAGTTTGTTCAATTAAAATCATCCATGTCTCATCATGTTCCTGTTACCTCAGGTGTTCCCCAGGACTCTGTCCTGGGACCCTTGTTGTTTATCATTTACAGGTCCTTCTAAAAAAATTAGCATATTGTGATGAAGGTCATTATTTTCCATAATGTAATGATAAAAATTAAACTTTCATATATTTCAGATTCATTGCACACCAACTGAAATATTTCAGGTCTTTAATTGTTTTAATACTGATGATTATGGCATACAGCTCATGAAAACCCAAAATGCCTGTCCCAAAAAATTAGCATATCATGAAAAGGTTCTCTAAACAAGCTATTAACCTAACCATCTGAATCAACGATGTAACTCTAAACACCTGCAAAAGATTCCTGAGGCTTTTAAAAACTCCCAGCCTTGTTCATTACTCAAAACCACAATCATGGGTAAGACTGCCGACCTGACTGCTGTCCAGAAGGCCATCATTGACACCCTCAAGCAAGAGGGTAAGACACAGAAAGACATTGCTGAACGAATAGGCTGTTCCCAGAGTGCTGTATCAAGGCACCTCAGTGGGAAGTCTGTGGGAAGGGAAAAGTGTGGCAGAAAATGCTGCACAACGAGAAGAGGTGACCGGACCCTGAGGAGGATTGTGGAGAAGGGCCGATTCCAGACCTTGGGGGACCTGCGGAAGCAGTGGACTGAGTCTGGAGTAGAAACATCCAGAGCCACCGTGCACAGGCGTGTGCAGGATATGGGCTACAGGTGCCGCATTCCCCAGGTCAAGCCACTTTTGAACCAGAAACAGCGGCAGAAGCGCCTGACCTGGGCTACAGAGAAGCAGCACTGGACTGTTGCTCAGTGGTCCCAAGTACTTTTTTCAGATGAAAGCAAATTTTGCATGTCATTCGGAAATCAAGGTGCCAGAGTCTGGAGGAAGACTGGGGAGAAGGAAATGCCAAAATGCCAGAAGTCCAGTGTGAAGCACCCACAGTCAGTGATGGTCTGGGGTGCCATGTCAGCTGCTGGTGTTGGTCCACTGTGTTTTATCAAGCGCAGGGTCAATGCAGCTAGCTATCAGGAGATTTTGGAGCACTTCATGCTTCCATCTGCTGAAAAGCTTTATGGAGATGAAGATTTCATTTTTCAGCACGACCTGGCACCTGCTCACAGTGCCAAAACCACTGGTAAATGGTTTACTGACCATGGTATTACTGTGCTCAATTGGCCTGCCAACTCTCCTGACCTGAACCCCATAGATAACCTGTGGGATATTGTGAAGAGAAAGTTGAGAGACCAAGACCCAACACTCTGGATGAGCTTAAGGCCGCTATCGAAGCATCCTGGGCCTTCATAACACCTCAGCAGTGCCACAGGCTGATTGCCTCCATGCCACGCCGCATTGAAGCAGTCATTCATGCAAAAGGATTCCCGACCAAGTATTGAGTGCATAACTGAACATGTCTAAAAAAGTTCAATCTGGTCCTCTGGACATTCAAAAAAAACAAAACAAAGCAAAACAACAAAAAATGTAGAAACGTTTCGTCTCTCATCCAAGAGACTTCCTCAGTCTGAGGTGCTGTATTCAGCTCAGTCTCTTAAATAGCACCTTCTCAGAGTGGATCAACCAGTTTGCTGCTGACAACCAGAACCAGCTGATCACATGCTCAAGAAGGACCATCAGCCTAACAATGTATCATTAGCACCTGATGGCTGTTTACTGTTCACAGAGGGCTGAGTGATACTAGCAATCACAGCAGTGTAAGAGGGGGACAGTTGAACCCGGAGGCCTCCACCCCTGTTTAATGATGGACGGTTTCTTTTCACAAAGATGGCCTCCTTTACTCCTCTCTCAAACCATCGTTCCTCTCTGTCCAGGATGTGAACATCTTCATCCCTGAAAGAGTGACCGCTGGCCTGGAGATGAGTGTAGACCTCAGAGTCCTGGCCTGATGATGTTGATCTTCTGTGCTGGGCCATCCTTTTGGCCAGTGGCTGTTTTGTTTCCCCGATGTAAGACTGATCACAGCCCTCCTGACACTGAACAGCATACACAACATTACTTTAAACAACATTATTAAAAAAAAGATTTAGGGGGTGTGGCAAGATGGCGCCTGTGTGTGGCTTCGCCGGCTTTACCTCTCTGCGCATTTTTTATTATGCGTTTTTATTATTTTTAAATTATTTAGCTTTTTTCTGTCAGGATAATAGCTTTGTCACTCTTGCAGCCCGTGTTTATGATCGGGATGCATTATTGGCGATCAACAAGTCATGGATGAGCTGTTGTGATGGCTGGAGCAGTTTCAGAGGGAGTTGTCCACCTCCGTTTGTTTGCTGCTCACCTGAGTGTCTCCTGCAAAGTTCCAGAGGTAAAAAGCGGAAAAGAGGATCTAGAGCGGGTGTCCTGGTTCGTCTGAGGCTGTATCGTAGATGTTTTATTGGGAAGCGGGGAGCCCCTCGCTGTCTACGAACTCTTTCATCTAATTGGGAGTTTGACACATCACCTGAAACCTGGCCAGCATGGACCTCTACCTGCCTGTCTTCTGTATATTATGCAACCTGCTTGGATGAAGTTCATCATGCTCACCATCAGGTACCTCCTCATCGTAATCATTCTTCTGATGCGATCAACCTAATCTGTGTGCCACTATGTGGGAGCTGCTGAAATGTCATCGTTGCGCATGGCCCTCTTCAACGCGCGCTCTATCAGCAACAAGTCTTTTGTCTTGAATGAATTGATTACGAAGGAGTCCCTTGGTTTCTTGTTTTTAACTGAAACTTGGCAACGAAGCTTGGATCTCATTCATCTGCGGGAACTCTGTCCAGATAACTGTGCTGTTCTTGCAACACCCCGTGAAGCGTGTAGAGGTGGTGGACTAGCAGCCGTGTTCAAGGACTGTTTTTCCTGC
>NC_056502.1:74293-107537 GCF_014905685.2 Nematolebias whitei | reverse complement strand
GGGGGGTGTCCTGTCGGCTGGGCGTGGCCTGGGCCAGGTCTGGGGTATTGGCTCTTCTCCGCTCGAGAATGAATGGGTTTACCTCCTGGGTTTGGGCATGGGCTGCCCCCTGTAGAGGGCGGGTACATGTCTTGGACCTGGGGGGTATAGAGTGTGTATCGGGAATAAGAATGAAATGTATCGTTATTGTATGTCTTTGAGTGAGTGAGTGTGAGAATGAGGCTGGGACTGCGTGATTGTGTCTGTGTATGAATGGGTATTTGTTAGGCCGAGACTCGGACTGCCCCCTCTTTGATACAACTGCGGGTGCTTGGCATCGCGCCCCTATCGCACGGCCCCCTGGTGGGGTGTGCCCTTGCCTGCCGGCGCGCTTGGGGCCCTTGGTGTCGGGGGCTGGGCGCTTGGGCGTGTGTCGACTCGGCCTGGTGTCTGCCTGGTGGGGCTCGGGTCCTCTGGCCCTGTCAGGCCTTGGCCTGGGTGGTGTGGGTCCTCGGTGCCCGGGCCTGGACCTGCATCGGTGCGGCGGGTTCCGGCGGGGGCCTATGAGTTCGTCGCTGTGGGCCCCGGGGGGTCACTGTATGTGGTCGCTGGTGGGGATCTTCCGGCTCTCCCCTGTGGTCCGATCTGGGGGGTGGGCGAGTGGTTCGTCCTGTGTGGGTGGCCCTGGGGGCTCTGCGGTCGGGGTCCCTCCTGGGGTCTTGGGCTCTGGTCCCCCCTTTTTTTCGTCTGCCTCTGGTCTTGGGGGTCGGGTCTCTGCTGCTTCACAGTTACTATTAAATGTTCTATTAGAGAAGCCTTATACACTTATGCATGCTCACAACCACACACAAATAGATGCAGGGATGCTTATGTAGGCTTTATATGTAGATATATGGTATGGTATGGTATGAAGTTTATTCATTTAAAAAAAAGTACAAAACAATTCCATAACAATATAAAAAAGATACAAAAGATTTAAAATGAAAGGCAGCAGAAAGAAGAAAAAATCTTATTATATCTGCCCCTTTTTTCAAACAATTATTTCAGACATATTAATTTTCAAGTAACAGAACAAAATGAATAACTTTCTAATTTTTCTAATTCTAATAAAAAACACACACTAAGCTACTTCATATATACTTTTTTAACAATCTAGATTTGATCTTTTTCTTAAATGTACACATTGACTTGACATTTTTTACATCACTCTCTAGACCATTCCACAATCCAACTCCTTGGATTGAGGTAGACCTTCCCTTCAAACTAGTTCTGAATGTTGGTTTGACAAATATCTCTATCCCCTTAAGATTGTAACAACTTTGTCTTTTAACAAAATTTCTTTGGATATTTAATGGTAATGTGTTATTTTGAGCCCTATACATAACTGATAAAATACTATAATCTACCAAATCATGGAACTTCAATAAGTTCAGTTGATAAAATAATGTGCTTGATGGGTGACTGTAATGCTTTCTGGTGATAATTCTTACAGCTCTTTTCTGTAAAATAAAAATAGGTTTTGTAAATGTTTTACACGCTTTCCCCCAAACATCAATGCAATAGATTAAATGTGGAACAATGATTGTGTTATACAACATGTACAGAGCTTTATCATTTAATAATTCCCTGACTTTGTATAGTACTGCAATAGATTTAGATATTTTTGTTCTTACAGAATTTATGTGATTTTTCCATGTTAGCTGTTCATCAATGATTACACCCAAAAATTTCATCTCATTAACTCTACAAATCTCAACACCCTCAATTTTAAATGGATCATCAACAGTTTTCTTTTTGTTACTAAATATCATGTATTTAGTTTTATCTAAATTTAATGATAATTTATTAATTTTAAACCAAGTTTGTATTTGATCAAATTCTGTCTTCATCAGTTCCAACATCCGTTTTACATCTTTACCCAAACAAAAAAATGTGGTGTCATCTGCAAAAAGGACACATTTGAGGAGTCCTGATACATTCACTAAGTCATTCACATATAAAATAAATAACTTTGGTCCAAGTACAGAGCCTTGAGGAACTCCACAAGTGATATTGCACAAGTCAGATCTTACACCATTTATTTGTACAAACTGTTTCCTATCTTTTAAATAGCTAGATACCCAGTGTAATGCTGGTCCTCTTATACCATATTTATTTAATTTTTCAAGGAGAATAGTGTGGTCAATAGTATCGAATGCTTTTTTTAAATCAACAAAAATACTAACACAATACTGTTTTTGATCGACAGCAGTAGTTATTTGTTCCATTATTTCCATGAGAGCCAGTGATGTAGAGTTTTTTGCTCTAAACCCATACTGACTGTTACTTAGAATGTTTTGTTTAGTAATAAATTTATTTAATCTGGTCACAAACAGTTTTTCTAGAATTTTTGAGAATTGTGGTAATAAGGATATTGGTCTATAATTATTGAACACACATTTATCACCATTTTTAAAGAGAGGAACTACCTTAGCTACTTTCATATTGTCTGGAAATATTCCTTTTGAAAATGATAAATTACAAATATATGTAAACGGCTCGATAACATAACTCATTATGTCCTTTACAAACATCATATCCATGTCCACCCAGTCTTTTGATCTCTTATCTGTAAGATTTTTTACAACATTCATTATTTCTTCTTTGTCAGTTCCATTAAGAAAAATACTGTTGTCACAACCTTTAACTGAATGGTTCACATTATTGTCTACTTTTGGTATTTTAGCTGCAAGGCTTGATCCAATGTTCACAAAATGACGATTAAATCCATTTACAATTTCATTTTCATCATGGATTTCATTGTCATCCTTCAAAAAATATTGTGAAATACCTGTTTTTGCTTTATGACTTTTCAGAACACTATTTATTACTCGCCATGTAGCTTTCATATCACCATTGCTTTTATTTAATAAATCACTATAATATTCCTTCTTGTGTTTCCTTATAATCGCTACTAATTTATTTTTATACTTCTTATATTTCTCTTCAGCCTCTTGTGTTCTCAGTTTCAAGAAACATGTATACAAATAATTATTTTTTTAACAAGCATTTCTCAACCCTTTCGTCATCCATGGTTGGTCAACAACATTTCTCTTTGTACAATTATTTTGCACACAATTCTTTTCATACAGAGCTCCTAAAATATTCATAAACTCATCATATGATCTGTTCACATCATCAACATACACGTCTTTCCAGCTTTGTTTATGTAAATCATCTTTTAATTTGTCCATTGCTTTTTTTGATGTGTTTATTGTTTTTTCCTTAATTGTAATTTCTTTTGTAATGTTTTGATCATTTTTATAAATCATGAAAACTGGTAAGTGATCACTCAAATCACTCATTAAAATACCTCCCATCACATCCCCATTTGTTACATTTGTGAAAATATTATCGATTATTGTAGCACTATGAGTTGTAATTCTTGTTGGTTTTGATATTAACGGATAAAGATTTAAACTATACAATGAATTTGTAAATGTACTGATGTTATTTGAATCTGTTTTATTTCCCAGGTCAATATTAAAGTCTCCACACAAAAAAATGTTTTTATTAAAACTCTTGTCCAATAGTTGTACCATTTTATCAGTGAATATTTCTATATTTGATCCTGGAGATCGATATACACAACTTATCAATATGTTTTTATCATTCTTGTTTATTATTTCTATTGTTATTATTTCCATGATATTATCAACAACTATTGACATTTCATTAATTAATTTACATTTTATTTCATTTTTAACAAATAGAGCCACTCCACCACCTCTTTTGTTGCTTCTGTTCACATGATATAATTCATACCTTCCATGTGAACATTAGTTGTGTTTTCATCGTTGAGCCACGTCTCCGACAGTGCTATTATTGTAAAGGTTCTGTTTAGCTGTTTTAAATAATCTGTTATTTTGGATATATTTGCATTTAAACTTCTACTGTTAAAGTGAATAATAGAGAGACCTCCATTAGTTATATTGATGTCATTAAACTGTTCTTCATTATAATATTCACAGTCTTGTATTTCAGGGAAAAAATTTGTATCAATCACATCTTCAACATTGTATATTTTAAACTCTGAGTCTTCGTATGTTGCCATATTATAATGTATTTGTTTGTTTTATATTTTGATTATTTATTGCTTGTGAAGTTGTGTCAATGATTTATCATCTATCATTTCCTGAGCTTATTTTAGTCTTTCCAGATCTTTCAGGTCTTTTATTATTTTAGCCTGAGATCCTTCCTGTATTTTGATCCAGATGTTTCCATTTCTTGTCCAAGTTGATGCTATTTTTTTCTGTTTTTTCAACCACCTTGCTTCACGTGCAATGTTTCCATTTTTTTTAGTTAGATGTTCATTTATGTAAACATTTGTTCCCTTCAGTTTTTTTGCATTATTACCTTGCTTCTTGATTTCCTGCTAATGAACTTGATGACTATGGATGGTTTGGCTTTATCTGATTTGTTGGGCAGGGTGTGACAGATTGAAATATCCTCATGTTCGATGTCAATGTCTTTGCTTTGTAAAAAATTCACTACTTGCTCCTCCAGAGTCTGTATATATATAGATATGTATGTGAGTGTATATTCATGTGTATGTATGTATGTATATAGGCGTAGGTATGGGTATATATATTTATGGAAACTTACTGCAAAGCCATGAATATTTTAAGTTCTTTATACATATGTATTTTGTTGCTGTGTTTTGTCATGTTCTTTGCAGGTGAACAGACAGTGGCCGGGTGTTTTGCCGTGTGCTCTCTTTGTGTATATTTCTTATATTTTGGAGTCTTACTTTGTCTTTTCTTTCTTTCTATCCTATTAAAAAAAAAAAAAAACCTACACTAGATAATCACTAGAATAAATATTTCATAATAATGGTGTGGAGAGGATGGCTGTAAGGGGAGAAGGGAGGCCATCAAAAAAAAAAAAAAAAAAGTAGCCTACACACTGTGATTGCAACTAGGGATGCACCGATTCACTTTTTTTTTTTTTTACTTCCAATCCGATCCCGATACCTAAATCTAAATATCGACTAATACCGATCCAGTTCCGATATCATCATAATTATTGATTTTATATGAGGCTGTAATAATCTCCTCTCAAGTACAATTTGTACAAATCTATGCATGCATGTCCAGAAAGGCAACTTGAGGTAAGTTTTATTAATGGATAAGTTTCAAATTTAGAATTAAATTATGCTAACACAAAACATGTTTATTTTTATTCCTAGCTTTAAAGTGGATATTAAAGTGATTAATTTATTTTTTTAAATTATTTTATATATTTTTAAATAAGGTGGATATATAATAATTTTTTTCTTATTTCTGCACTCCTGTCATTCAGTGTTTTCTTTTTGATTAATTTGTTTTGTTTCTTTTAAATGAATGAATAAATGAATTAAATTTATTTTTATTAAAATTTTTTTATTTTTTTTTCTCTGCGCAGCGCAAGCAGGCAGCCCGCCTCAGCAGCTTGGCAACAATAGAACTGATTATTTTCTTGAAAACTTTGTATTTTTTTAATTTTTTTTATGGTTTCTCTTTTTGGAGAATGTGTGAGCGACCACACTCCTATTGTTTACTCTCGGGACCAGCTGCTTTCCATCCGCAGCTCCGCTGTGCCTCCTCCTGCAGAGCGACCTGATGTCCCCTGCGAGCTGAGAAGGAAGAGACGCGGGAGACGTGCAGGCATAGGGCGTCGCAGCCAGGGCAGAAGGTACAGACCTGTCCTCCCGTCCATCATTATGGGAAACGTGAGATCTCTTCACAACAAAGTGGACAAGCTGGCGGCTCTAACGCGACATCAATGGAGCTACCGGGAGATCAGCCTCATGTGCCTGATGGAGACGTGGCTGACTGAATTAACTCCGGACTCACATATTAACATGGACGGCTTTCATTTACTTCATGCGGACAGAACCAGAGAGAGTGGTAAGAAGAGAGGAGTGGGTGTGGCTGTGTTTGTGAATGATAGATGGTGTAACTGGACATTTAACCATCAAACAGACGCTCTGCAGTAAGACATTGAACTTCTAGCAGTTGGTATGAGACCACACTATCTTCCGCGGGAGTTTTCACACGTTATTGTGATAACGGTGTATGTCCCGCCCTCTGCTGATGCTGCTGCACCCTGTGACATCATTCACACCACCACCAGCAGACTCCAAACACAGCACCCACAGGCCCTCTTTCTGATCTCTGGGGACTTTAATCATGTTTCCCTGTCCTCCACTCTTCCTACTTTCATCCAGTATGTCACCTGCCACACCAGAAATACCAACACACTGGATCTACTTTTTGCCAATACCGAGGAGGCATACAGTTCATCACCTCTGCCTCCCCTGGGGGGCTCAGATCACAATCTGGTTCATCTGCAGCCTGTGTATAAACCCCTGGTGCACAGAGAACTAGCTGTGATGAGCACAGTGAAGCAATGGACTGAGGAGACTGAAGAAGCTCTGAGGGACTGTTTCAGCTCCACTGTGTGGGAAGAGCTCTGTGCTCCTCATGGGGAGGACATTGACAGCATCACGGACTGCATCACGGACTACATCAATTTCTGTGTGGACAACACTGTGCCCATCAGGAGAGTACGGCGTTTCTCCAGCAACAAACCATGGATTAATTCTGATCTAAAGGCTCTCCTGAAGGAGAAGAAGAGAGCCTTTAGATCAGGTAACAAGGAGGAACTGAGAGCTGCAGAAAGAACTGAGAAGGAAGATTAGGGATGGAAAAAACATCTACAGGAAAAAGATGGAAGATCAGCTGAAGCAGAGCAACATCATTGGGGTGTGGAGGAGCCTTAGGGTGCATTCACACCAGCCCTGTTTAGTCCGCTTTAATCGAACTCTAGCTCGTTTTCCTAGAAAGTCCGGTTCGTTTAGGGAGGTGTGAATGTGCCATCGAACTCTGTCACGGAACAAAAAGGCGAACTCTGGCCCGGGCTAAAACCTAGGTCTCGGTCCGGTAGAAGAGAACTCCAGCGCGGTTCCAGTACAGTGTGAATGTAAACAGACCGGGCCCCGCTCCACAAGCAAGAAGTGGAGTAAAGTGCAGGGCAAACAAACACGCATTTCTCTTACCTCATATGGAGCCGTCAGCTGCCTTGTGTGAAAAACAACATTCTCCATGGTCTTCTGCCTCATCTTCTGCTCATGCCGAGTCCATTTTTGAAAAATGACGAAATATAATTCCTAAAACTGCTAAAACTTGATGCCACTCCGTTTTTGTTTTTATTTCGAGACGAAGAAGTTTCTTCAGAGGTTTTTGTGTCGTTTCTTTCAGTAGTTCTTGGTGCAGCGTCCCCACAGGCGAGCGGGGGAATAGGTTGGTTCAACAGGTTGGCTCGACTGCACAGTGCAGTGTGAATGCAAACGCACCAGCTCAAATGTAAACAAAATGTCATGAATATTGGTCCCCAACTGAACAGAGTCTGCCGGACTATCAGGTGTGAAAACAAACTTCATCTCACAGCCCCCTTCCCCCACCTCCATCTTGTCCCTCTCAACTCTTCAGGTGAGGAATGAGCTGCGAAAGATCAAGGTGCGTAAAGCTGCAGGTCCAGATGGAATTAGCTCCAGGCTCCTGAGGTGCTGCTCAGATCAACTGTGTGGCGTCATGGGGTTTATGTTCAATCTGATCCTGAAGCTGGGGAAAGTACCACAACTGTGGAAGACCTGTGTGGTACCGGTACCAAAAACCAAACATCCCAAGGACCTCAGTAACTACAGGCCGGTGGCTCTGACCTCACATTTGATGAAGACCCTTGAGAGGCTGGTCCTCAACCATTTGCGCAACCTGGTGAGGTCTTTGTTGGATCAGTTGCAGTTTGCCTACCGGCCTGGCATCAGGGTGGATGACGCCATCATCTACTTCAGGCACCAAGCTCTGACCCACCTGGAGAAACCTGGAAGCACCGTGAGGATCATGTTCTTTGATTTCTCCAGTGCTTTCAACACCATCCAGCTAGGACTTCTGCGGGACAAGCTGGAGTTATCAGGAGGGGATCACCACATGTCCCAGTGTATACTAGATTACCTCAATGGACGCCCATAGTATGTGAGGACACAGGGCTGTGTCTCTGACATGCTGGTCTGCAGTACGGGGGTCCCACAGGGAACTGTGTTGGCACCATTCCTCCTCACCCTCTACACTGCAGACTTCACCATCAACTTCCCACACTGCCATCTGCAACAGTTCTCTGATGAATCTTCCATAGTCGGCCTCATCACAGGTGAGGACGACTCAGAGTACAGACAGCGGACTCGAGACTTTGTGGACTGGTGCCAGTAGAACCACCTCCTGATCAACGCTGCTAAAACTAAGGAGCTGGTGGTGGATTTCCGCAGGCACAGACCCACCTCACTGACCCCGGTGAACATCCAGGGAGTGGACATTGAGATTGTGGACACTTATAAGTACCTGGGTGTTCACCTGAACAATAAACTGGACCTGTCTCACAACACTGATGCACTTTACAGGAAGGGTCAGAGCAGACTACCTGCTGAGGAGACTGAGGTCTTTTGGAGTGCAGGGGGTGCTCCTGAAGACCTTCTTTGTCTCGGTAGTAGCATCAGCCATCTTCTATGGTGTTGTGTGTTGGAGCAGCAGCTTATCATCAGCTGAGAAGAAGAAGCTAGATAAGATCATCAAGAAGACCAGCTCTGTGCTTGGATGCCCCCTCGACCCAGTGCAGGTGATGGGAGACAGAAGGACTCCAGCTCAAATTACATCATTGCTGGACGTCTCCCACCCCATGAAGCTGTTGCTGAACTGGAGAGCTCGTTCAGTGACAGGTTCCTGCATCCTAAATGCACAAAGGAATGTTACCGCAGGTCCTTCCTCCCAGCAGCTGTTAGACTCTACAACCATCACTGCTCCCAACAAACTCAATAAGGATTAAATACTGTACATGCTGACCTCTGCTGAAACACACACTCTGCCTATAATACTGTGCTGTAAATAGTCTGTCCTTATCAATGTTCCAGTACATATTGAACATTATTATTGATATTTTTATCTTATTTATTTATTTATTTATTGTTTTTAATATTTAGGAACTTTTGTGTGAAATCTTTTTATCTTTTTATATGTTGCTGTTGTTACTTTTGAATTTCCCATCTGTGGGACAATAAAGGCTGTTTCTATTCTATTCTATTCTATTCTATTCTAAAATAAAATGTTAAATGGCTTTAAACATCTGGTCATGGCATAAACCAACAGAATGTTCCTGTTTTTAGTTATTTGCATCACCTTATAATGTAGCCGTTTTTGTTTCTTTTTTTTTTTTTTTTTAGTATACATTGTTTCCCCTAGTTAGCTTGCCATGGTGGGGTGCTCATCTCATTCATTTTGCTGATGGGGGGTGGGGGGGTGGGGGGTGGAGACATGTCTGAGCGCAGCTTGTACTAACAGTTTTTGAGCTGGGGGGCCATTCAACATGAGGGAAGAGGCAATGTGAATGCTGCCTTTGGCTTTTTAGCTAGAGCCTGTATTTTGCGCCGCTAGCTTAGTGATATGTCAGTGCCGGGTGGGGGTGGGAAGGGCAAGTTCAGTTTGGTAGGCGGGTGCTCAGTTCTCTTGATGGGGTGGGGCACCCCACCTGTATAATGGTAGGGTAAACACTGACGTATATATAGTTTTCTTGTAATTTTCACATCATGTTTTTTTTTTTTTTTTTTATGATCGTCTACTGGGCAGCATGGTGGCGCAACTGGTAGAGCTGCTGCCTCTCAGCGAGCAGGTCCTTGTTTCAAACCCCGGTCCAGGGGCCTTTCTGGGTAGAGTTTACATGTTCTCTCCGTGCATGTGTGGGTTTTCTCCGGGTGCTCCGGTTTCCTCCCACAGACCAAAAACATGCATGTTAGACTGATTGGTAACTCTAAATTGTCCCTAGGTGTGAGTGAGAGACTGAATGGTTGTTTGTCTCGTTTGTCTCTATGTGGCCCTGTGATGGACTTGCAACCTGTCCAGGGTGTCCCCCGCCCCTCGCACAGTGATTGCTGGACATGGGCACCGGCGACCCCCGTGACCCAAAATGGAATAAGTGGGTAAAGATAATGGATGGATGATCGTCTACTGTTGTACTGATAAATATCTCCTGAAGCAGCTCTAACTTCTCGGTAAACATTCGAGCTCTGAGGCTTCAGCGATGTCGTCTTGTTTTTTTTTTTTTCATTCAACCTTTATTTAGACAGGTAAATCTCATTGAGCCCGAGGACTCATTTACAAGAGAGACCTGATTTCGACAAAGAATGACGAAAACAATGGACAACAGCGACAACAATATACTGTTATAAAAAGGCATACAGTTTTTTTTATGTATTTATTTTTTTACAAATAAAATGGCTAATAAAAAGTAACAAAAAAATAACTAGATTATAAGGCGAATCTAGAAAACTAAAAACAGGAACATGTCTGCATTGGTCCCTGCCAGGAGTCCAACAGATTCTTAAAGCCACTTTGAGAGGTCAAGTTCGAGAGCTTCAAATCTTTTTGTAAGATATTCCAGAAAACAGGAGCGGAGTAGGAAAAGGTCCTTTTGCCTAGTTCAGTCCGCACTGAGGTCCACACTTGTTCAATCTGAAGCAAGCAGTACGATGTCGGTTAGCCGCGCTCAGTCTGCCCCTCCTCAGAGACGGGCAGATTTAGCAGGTTAGATTGAACACGGCTGGCTGGGGTCGAGTTGTCAGTTTCGGGTTGAGCAAGAGTAGCGCCACACTGAAGCCCCGGAGCTCGAATGTCCAACGTAAAACTTCATTTTACCGTGGTTTAATGTGGTGCTCTGGCTCTTCAGACATTGCACGTTGCTGTCTTGCTTTGTGGTGTTTCTAGTGTAAAATACTTCCACACGGCGGACATGTTTCAATGAAAAGTTTATTAGCTATTAGCCACAGTGCTGCTAACTCAGTCTTCACATTGTAGCTGGCTGCAAACTATGAAATGGATTTCCTGAATGTGAGGCGGGTCTTATTACTCTGGGTTCATGAAACACGCCTCCATTCAGGAAATCCATTCCATAGTTTGAAGCCAACATGCATAATGGATCGGAAATCTCTGCAGGTTGGATCGGAAAAATCTGATACGTAAATTATGCTGGTATGCATTATTCATGTATCGGTCACATTATCACCGATACCCGATCCACAAGTTTTTCCGATATCAGTACTGATACCGATATTGATATCGGATTGGTGCATCTCTAATTGCAACTGCACTATCTTATTTTAATTCTACTTTACTTATTTTTACTGTGTGTATAATCTTGTCTGTTTTTATGATTGACATTGTAAGGTGACCTTGAGTGCCAAGAAAGGTTCCTACAAATAAAATGTACTATTACATTATTATTCAAACAGAATATTTCTTTGTAGATGTTCACGCAACTGACCTGCAACTATTTTCTCTACAATTTTTGAGATGAAAGTTAAGTTGGCTATAGGTCTATGTAGTGTTCTATGGGCTAGGTTAGCTTCGTAGCTTCACTACAATTATATTTAAAATAACGGGTTTTCTCTTTTTCGAGCTAATTACAGCCATGTGATGGAAGTAACTGTGCGTAGATGGTTTAATCAGTGATATGAGACGTTAATTTTCTTTGACCCATCAAAATAAATTGGTCATTTATTGAACAGAATCAAAATTTAATATCAAAACATTGTACACTTGATTAGACTGATCTGGTTCTGATTAATAAAACTTGGCACGTTTTGCTTAATAAAAACAACAGACATTTCTGAAGGCATCTGGATTAATTACTGGCAAGATAGAAGTTTAAAGATGGGAAAAATGGAGTAGTTTAAAGGGAGATGAGGAGGAAGATGTATGTCTGTAGACCAGAACAACACGCTCCTTTCAAACGCAGATCGCCCGAGGTACACTTCGCGTGAAGCTCGTGACAACTCTTTACCTTGGCAGAGGATGGGTCCGCTACGGTCAAGAGGTCCCTGGCACGCTACCTTTCAGCGTCTCCTCAGGGCGGCTGCGACTCGCCAGAAGTCGTGAGATACTCCGTTCTACAGAACAAACTTCCTCAGAAGTTGTAGGGCATTCGCCTGGTGATAGTCACAGCGAGACGCTGTGACCACAGTCTCGCTGTGACCACAGCAGAGATGGATGACTCCATCAGACTGGAAAACTGAGTCCGAAGTTCCACTCAGCAGTGGACAAACTCCAGAACTCCAGAACATCTAGAGCTGAAGAACAGAACTTCACTCCAGAACTACTCCACAGAACCTCAGAAGACTAATAGTTCTAGGAAGTGTCGACTTTTAAAGAGTTCTGCTTCGGGTCACTTTAGTAAGTCCTGATTGGTTGAAGCAACCAACCGGGGTGTGGTTCTAGTGATGTCAGAGGGTTTTTACAAGTCAAGAAAACAGCAAGAATGTTTTAGGAACAGACAGAGAAATGTTTTGGCGAAGTGAGAAACACTGCAGGTGCCAGTTTTCTTATTTACTGTCTGAGAGTTTTAAAAACACGACAGCCCGTTCTAACAACTTGTTTTTGACTGTCTCTGACTTTTGACTGACATCACTCCTTCTCATTTCAGACAGAAGATCAAAATGCATAATTACTTTGTAAATAGACATTTAACTTGATCTCTAATTTAAATGGTATGAACTAAACACACTTCTGATTATCAAGATATTGTAAAATAGTAATGATAATATAAAAAAGAGAGTGTTCTTTCAATTGATTAGTTCAAGATACAATTAGACAGTCTCTGGATGAGCTAATTTGTATTTCTGGATTCAAATCAATGAAATAACAGTTCCTGTCCCATGAAGGTCTTCAGAGGCAGGTTTTGGTCGGAGGCCTAGTCCACTACATCTATAATTGGCTAGGATTTCTGAATCAGGGTCAGACTTCTTAAGTAAAGGTTTAATTACAGCAACCTTAAAGTGCTGTGATATGTAACCATTCATTAAAGACAAATTAAGCAGATCCAACATGTCAGCATCAATTAAGGGAAACACCTCTTTAAACAGTCTGGTTGGGATGGGATCTAGAAGACATGTGGATGGTTTGGATGAGGGTATTATTTTTGACAATTCAGCAAGCTCAACAGGACAAAAACTGTTAGGTATTTCTCTCGTACCTAGACAAGAAAAGAACCACAAAGACAGAGTAAGATTTTTGACCAAGCCCTTTGCAAAGAGGGAAGTCCACAATGACCACCTTCTAGCGTGAATCAGAGTGAACTTTGAAGCCTCGTTGTTTGAGCTTGTCTTTTATTGGTAAGAGTGAAAAAAGAACTGCAGTTTCACATCAACAATTTGGGGTCACAAGATAATCATTGGCAGGATGGTTTGGGTTGAAAGCAAAGAGTCTTCTCAGAAAGACATCTTGATTAGGCAGATTACAACGAGGGCAAGATGATCATAGAACATTTTGATTAAATGCTTACTAGGAACAATGACAGTGTAAGATTGATGGGATATGAGTTGATATGTATAACCTTGACATTTCTGTTTTTACAAAAGAACAAACAATTCTAAGTAAAAAGAGCTTGTGTAAGTACAGAGAATTTCCTATCAGCTCGGATGTGGACTGAGAGTTCTCCAGAAACTTCTTTGCTTCGTATGTACAGAAGTGCAGAAATCATGAAACAGTTTAAAATGATAACATATTAAAAACTCTTACAAACTGTCCAAACACAAATCAGTTTCCAGTAATATCTCAAAAGCTGCATCATCCGGCAGGGAATCGGGTAGTACTAGGAAGGATGATTTGAATTTTCTCTCCAATTTAAATCATTTTATTTATAAAAAATCTCTTGAAGTCACTACTGCTTATAGTTATAAACAGATTCTTAAAGCCACTTAAGAGTCCAACAGATTCTTAAGTGGCTTTAAGAATCTGTTGGACTCCTGGCAGGGTCCAATGCTGACATGTTCCTGTTTTTAGTTTTCTACATTTGTCTTGGAATCTAGCTGTTTTTTGTTTTGTTACCTTTTCCTTTTAGCCATCCTATTTGTTAAAAAAAAACAAAAAAAACTAGTATGCTTTTTTAAATTTTTTTATATATAATTGTTTATTGTTGTTGCTGTTGTCCATTGTTGTCATCTTTCTTTGTTGAAATCAGGTCTCTCTTGTAAATGAGTCCTCGAGGCTCAATGGGATTTACCTGTATAAATAAAGGTTGATTGATAGTTGTAGGGATACTATGGTTCAACAGAAATGGGACTTTTAATTAGTCTGGCTATAGTACTAAACAGAAACTTAGGGTTATTTTTATTCTCATCTATTAAAGATTTGTAATATAAAGTTCTAGCTTTACAGAGTGATTTCTTATATGTTAGCAGACTATCTTTCCAAGTTGAATAAAATTTTTCAATGTTAGTGGAGCGCCATTTTCTGTCCTCGTTTCTAGATGTCTGCTTTAAAGTACGTAACTCAGAATTGAACCAATTATCTATTCTCCTCTGATTACTTTCCTTTTCAATCGAGTGATGGATGATTACCGATAATTGTCAGCTGATCCCCCGTTGGCTCTCTTTTTGATTGTTTGATTGATCCTACAGCAATTCGTCAGTTCTTATGTTAGTTGATTGCTCATACGGTGGATGGGTTCTTCCTATGGTTACTTGGTCCTCCTGTTGGGACAGTGCAGCAGAGAAGTGCTGTAACTGTTTGGGTTAGGAGGAAGAAAACTTTCCTCTGCTACTTCTTCTGCTGACCAAAGATTACAAAAGGAGAATCCAGCTGAGAGGAAACATCCTGTTGCCAACTGTGACCAATTTTATTCTCCACTCCTTTCCCGTTGAAACATATTGTTTTCTTTCTGAATCATTTAGCTGAAGTCAGAGTGCCGGCAAAAAATAGAATAGTTTAAATATTAAAATTCTTACTGATTATGATGCTACAATATTTCAGGACATTAATTCTTATGAAATTGTGATTTTTCAAATTTTACTGTTAATAAATTGTAGAAAACTGAATGTAGATTACTGGAAAATGAATTAAACAATTGCAGATTCAGATTGCAACACAACAAAAAGTTAAGCCAAAAAATGTTTTTTTTTTCTCAAGAATCTGTATGTGACACCACCAGCAGTGTCCAAACCTCAATTAGTGGGTGGACTCGGACTTTCAGACCTCAATCTGTATATAATATCCATTTTACTATTTACTCTTGAACTCAGTCTGTGGGTGGACTCTCGGACCTCTGTCTATGTCACTTCATCAGTGCAGCTACAGCGCGCAATCTCAAATCATTACTTGCAGTGTACCCTCAGTGCGGACCGAACTTGGCAAAAAGGCCTTCTTTTACTTCCCTTCTGTAACTTGGAATATCTTGCAATTTCTCGGACTGGAGCAGCAGCTGGACCTATTTTAAAGATTTTAAAAACAATAATGACAACACCTTGGTCTAATGCTGACGTGCTGGCATTTCTTTGTGCTTGGTGGCTGACGACAAAATTCAGAGCAAGCTGGATGGAGCTCTGCTGGTCTACCCCAGTCCTCCCCCTGGAGCCTCGGAGTGCCAGGCTGGGCAGGGCGTCATCTCCCCGGCTCCGAGTTCGGCTGGTCACCGTGGAAGATCCTCTGTTGTGCCAACTCGGGGGCTCGGGTTCTGGATCACGGCCTTGTGTGCTCAGAGCTCCGCTGGTCACCGCAAATCTGGTGACTCGCAGAAGGCTGTTGCCAGACCCCGTAATCATAAAGGCTGAATCCCGATCCCGCCCGACAGTCAGGCGGACCGGACGATCTGGGACGGACGGTGGAAGCGATTTTTAAATGAACTAATATTTTCTTTTTATGCATAAAATGTTTATAAAAATCACTGAAGCGATTAAAAAATAAAGAATTTTTTTTTAAACTCGTAAAATGTTTTTAAAAATCACTTCCACCGTCTGTCCCAGACCTATCTCTGTCTGCCGTAACAACATGACTTCAGATTTCTTTTCATTGAAACTTAAGAAATTTAAAGCCATTCAATCCCTGATCTCAGCCAGGCAGTCGAGCAGAGGTTGAATAGAGCATTTACCATTGTGTCTTAGAGGGAAGTAAATTTGACAGTCATCAGCTTAGAAGTGAAAGGGTATGTTGTGTTTCCGGAAAATAGCATCAAGTGGCAGCAGGTATAAAGAGAATAGGAGGGGACCCAGGAGGGGATCCAGGATGGACCCCTGCGGCACCCCCCCCCCCATTTAAGTTCTGCCACTGCAGAACTAAAATCTTTGATGGAAACACAAAGGGATCTGTCAGCGAGGTAGGATCTGAACCAATTGAGGGCTGACCCTGTGATGCCCACCCACTGCTCCAACCTAGCAATGAGCATCTCATGGTCGATAGTGTCAAAAGCGGATGTAAGGTCCAATAGGACAAGCGGCACAGAATCACCAGTATCTGTGGATAACATGGTGTTTTTACTAAATCAAATCACCCTGCGTTAAATGTCAGGAAGTAAAAGCAAAATGGATGAGCACAATCATCAACAACGAAATACCAAATGAGATCACACTGTGTTAAATGCCAATGAGTACAGGTGTGTTTTGAGGAGAGATTTAAAAATAGAGACTGAGGTGGCCTGTCAAATGTTGATGGGCAGATTATTCCAGAGTTTAGGGCCCATGACTGAAAACGCCCAATCTCCTCTGAGCTTCAGCCTGGTTTTAGGTACGGCCAGAAGCAGCTGGTCTGATGATCTCAAGGCCCAAGAAGGAGTATAAGGATGAAGGAGGTCGGAGAGGTATGAGGGTGCAAGGCCATTAACACACTTAAATGTCAGCAGAAGAATCTTATAATCAACTCTGACACGCACAGGAAGCCAGTGAAGAGAGGATAGAACTGGAGTAATGTGCTCAAACCTGCGAGTTCCTGTTGGTAGCCGAGCTGCAGCACTTTGGACAAGCTGGAGACGTGAGAGAGAGACCTGACTGATCCCAGTTTAAGTTTAATAAACAACAGTGACCCTTTTTTTCAGAGAAATTTCTCTTTTTGCTGTCCGTAGTTTTGAGGCTCCACTAGCTGGAATGCTAACAGAGCGACGGCAGACAGTCAGAAAACAATACGAAGCTCTGCAGCAGAGGAGAGCCCTGCAGGACACAACCAACACATCCAGCCCATCACCCAACACCGTTGCCTCTGTGTTGGTGCAATTGGATCAGAACTACCCTGCTCTCCATCTGAACCACACCCAGAAACTGCAGCTGCAACAACAAGTGCAGCAGGTACGTAAGTTACCTCATCTTCATCATCATATCAGTGACACACAGTTTATCAGTGAAACTAACCTGTAGCCTGTGCCAAGCTTCCCTACTCCTAATTGTTGCAGAGGTTAGACTAAAGCCTCTAGTATACTCGCGTGTATGTGGATCCGCGGAGGTCTGCGCATACCAGATTAGAGTAGAAGTGGATACCCGCAGGATATATCCGTGCAAAGCTCAATTTTTGCGTACGCGTACTTGGTGTCGCACAATAAACTGTCCAGCGACGGACTGTTTTGTATACGACACCAATGTATTAAATTCCCCTTCTTCATCCCTGATCTGGTTTAATGTCCTTTTCTTTGTTTTTTTTTCCAAGAGGCAAGTGATCTCTTCCTCCTCTTCTGTTGACTACATGACTGAAATAGTGAGAAATGAAGGAATTTGTCACGAGCGAATTAAAATCAGGTCCAGCGTGGCTGTGGGAGGGTCTGGAGATTTCCTGGTGGGCTAGTCTGATGTGTGGGCTGCAGGACCAGCGCTCCCTGTTTTTTAAAAACTTTTTACTAACAACATATAAACACAGAACACAGCTGCGGCTAGAGCTGCCAGCTCTCGCTTCTTTTTTTTTGCGACTTGTCGATCACCCCTCCCTGGGCTGCCACCTTACCATGGTGGAGGGGTTTGAGTGTCCCAATGATCCTAGGAGCTATGCTGTCAGGGGCTTTATGCCCCTAGTAGGGTCACCCATGGCAGACAGGTCCTATGTGAGGGACCAGACAAAGTGCAGCCCAAAGACCCCGATGATGAGACAAATAAATGGACCTAGTGTTCCCTTGCCCGGACGTGGGTCACTGGGGCCCCACTCTGGAGCCAGGCCTGGAGGTGGGGTACGCGGGCGAGCGCCTGGTGGCCGAGCTTTTACCCATGGAGCTCAGCCGGGCACAGCCCGAAGAGGAGACGTGGGTCCCCCTTCCCATGGGCTCACCACCTGTGGGAGGGGCCAAAGGGGTCGGGTGTAATGTGGGATGGGTGGTGGCCGAGGGCGGGGACCCTGGCGGTCTGATCCTCGGCTACAGAAGCTGACTATTGGGATGTGGAATGTCACCTCACTGGTGGGGAAGGAGCCTGAGCTGGTGTGTGAGGCTGAGAGGTTCCGGCTAGAAATAGTCAGACTCACCTCTACGCATGGCTCGGGCTCTGGAACCAGTTTCCTTGAGAAGGGCTGGACACTCTTCCACTCTGGAGTTGCCCCTGGTGAGAGGCGCCGAGCAAGAGTGGGCATACTTATTGCCCCCCAACTTGGTGCCTGTGTGTTGGGGTTTACCCCAGTGAATGAGAGGGTGGCCTCCCTCCGCCTACGTGTGGGGGGGACGGGTTCTGACTGTCGTTTGTGCTTATGCACCAAACGGCAGTTCAGATTATCCACCCTTTCTGGAGTCTTTGGAGGGGGTACTAGAAAGTGCACCTCCTGGGGACTCCCTTGTTCTGCTGGGGGACTTCAATTCTCATGTGGGCAATGACAGTGAGACCTGGAGGGGTGTGGTTGGGAGGAACGGCCCCCCTGATCTGAACCAGAGTGGTGTTCTGTTGTTGGACTTCTGTGCTCGTCATGGATTGTCAATAACGAACACCTTGTTCAAGCATAAGGGTGTCCATATGTGCTCTTGGCACCAGGACACCCTAGGCCGCAGTTCGATGATTGACTTTGTCATTGTCTCATCTGATGTGTGGCCACATGTCTTGGACACTCGTGTGAAGAGAGGGGCAGAGCTGTCCACTGATCACTACCTGGTGGTGAGTTGGCTCCGATGGTGGGGGAGGATGCCGGTCAGACCTGGCAGACCCAAACGTATTGTGAGGGTTTGCTGGGAACATCTGGCAGAGTCTCCTGTGAGACGGAGTTTTAACTCCCACCTCCGGGAGAACTTTGAACATGTTCCGAGGGAGGTGGGGGACATTGAGTCTGAGTGGACCATGTTTCGTGCCTCTATTGTCGAGGCGGCTTACCGGAGCTGCGGCCGCAAGGTTGTCAGTGCCTGTCGCAGCGGCAACCCTCAAACCCGATGGTGGACACCGTCGGTGAGGGATGCTGTCAGGCTGAAGAAGGAGTCCTATCAGACCTTTTTGGCCTGTGGGACCCCAGAAGCAGCTGATGGGTACCGGCAGTCCAAGCGACATGCGGCTCGGGTGGTCGCTGAGGCAAAAACTCGAGCATGGGAGGAGTTCGGAGAGGCCATGGAGAACGACTTCCGCACGGCTTCGAGGCGATTCTGGTCCACCATCCGGCGTCTCAGGGGGGGAAAGCGGTACGCCACCAACACTGTTTACAGTGGGAGTGGTGTGCTGCTGACCTCAACTCGGAATGTTGTGGGTCGGTGGGTGGAATACTTTGAAGACCTCCTCAATCCCACCGGCACGTCTTCCACTGAGGAAGCGAAGCCTGGGGACTCTGGGTCGGGTCCTCCAATCTCTGGTGCTGAGGTCACCACACAATATTTTTGCCATGTTAAAGGCTGATCTCTCTCCCCTGGTTCACAACATGGGCTCCACTGAGAAGAAGTTGTATAAAGCAGTAGGGCTGTTGTAAACTAATATTTTAGTATTTGAGTAATCTGTAGATTATTCTGGCGATTAATCGGGTAATCAAAAACAAAGTTTGTCAGGTTCTGCGGTAACTACCGTAATCATTTTATGAGTAATACAACTACACAAAAAAAGAACATTAAATAAACAACCCATTTAATTCCTCATTTTAAAATATTTTATTGCTCAAGTTGAATTATTTTTAAACATCACATATAAATCTAAATGCTGTAAAAAAAAATTATGGATTGGAAAACTGAATGGGCAGCACTGTGGCGCAACTGGTAGAGCTGCTGCCTCTCAGCGAGAAGGTCCTTGGTTCAAACCCCTGTCCAGGGACATTTCTGGGTGGAGTTTGCATGTTCTCTCCGTGCATGCGTGGGTTTTCTCCGGGTGCTCCGGTTTCCTCCCACAGACCAAAAACATGCATGTTAGGCTGATTGGTAACTCTAAATTGTCCCTAGGTGTGAGTGAGAGAGTGAATGGTTGTTTGTCTCGTGTGTCTCTATGTGTCCCTGTGATGGACTTGCGACCTGTCCAGGGTGTACCCCGCCCCTAGCACAGTGCCGCCCCTAGCACAGTGATTGCTGGACATGGGCACCAGCGACCCCCGTGACCCAAAATGGAATAAACGGGTAAAGATAATGGATGGATGTATGGATGGAAAACTGAATGGAATTTACATAGTAGAATCTGGAAGGAAGGACATCATTTGGATTGAAGGTGGAGATGATAAGTAAGTAAGTAAAGTTTTATTTATAAAGCGCTGTACAATAAAAATCAACGCTAAAATATACAAATAATAAAACAAGCATAAGAACTACAAGAAGCACAATAAAATCATGACATGAAAGCCTGGGAGAATAAAAGTGTTTTCATTTGCTTTTTAAAAACCTCAACAGAGTCAGCAAAACAAAGTTGCAGGGGCAAACTGTTCCACAGCCTTTGAGCCACTGACTGAAAGGCCCTGTCCCCTTTAGTTTTCAGCCGCGTACGTGGAATATCCAAGAGGTTCTGTGACTGGGAACAAAGGCCACGAGCAGCAGAGTATTTGGTCAAAAGCTGACAAAGATACACAGGAGCCATTTAAAGCTGATCTTCTGGATCCTTCATCTTCCACCACAGACAGCAGCTGCATGTCTGTGATGATCATATTTAAAATGCTGTTTGTGAACTCAGCTGCTGCACAACCAACATACTGGAGCTCTTTGTATGAAACTGTCCAACGTATGACTCTGACATTTACTGAAAAGAAGAAGAAAATTATTGTTTGTTTGTTTGTTACGTCTCAATACATTTTCAAGTGTTCTTCAATGGATATTATAAAATTATTTAATATTGTTAAGTAATCTACACTTTCTGATGACCCTGCTGCAATCAAAGTAACATTAGTATGTCAGTTATATTTTATTTATGAATTTTAAGCTTTTATTTATGTGTGAGGTTTGAGGATGCTTTAATTAAAACCCTCTGTCATGGAATTGTTTTTAACCATCAAAACCTCAAAACAGGTTTTTAAAAGTCACCGCAGCTCGAGAAATCACACAAAATGCTTGCTTGACACAGCAGCTAGCAATTATTCTTTTCAGCAGACCAAGCCCAGAGAAGACCCTCGCTTTTAGCCCATGTTGTGCTCTGACATTTCTGACCGCAGCGGGAACAAACACGTTTCCCCACAGCAACTGCAATCTCCACCCAAACGGCGTCGTATTTCTAAAGGCGCTCACGCCTCCCCTCAGTGCGCGTCAGCTCACATCAACTCTGATATGAGTTTGCAGCCTGAGCGCATCACAGAGGCATTCCCAGGGCTCTTTCCAGGAGCTCCCCCCCCCATGGGTCTCTCGAGGAGTACCTCCAGAGCATATGACGGCAGTGGGGACACTATCTTGGCTAACGTCCGTAAAGGACATGACACAACACAAACACGCGTGCCCGCTCCCCGAGCGTTACGCAGAGTGGCAGCAAGTGTGTTCCCTGGACAGATGGATGAACCGTCTTATCAGCAGAGGTTACACGCTGCAGTTCGCAGCTCAACCCCCACCGTTCAGAGGGATTATAGACACGGTTCTGTCATCTCCAGAACAGATCTCGTTTCTCCACTCAGTAGTTCAGGAATTACTGATAAAAAATTTAATTTCCAGGGTTCCAGCAGAGAAGAAAATACATGGTTTTACTCACGTTACTTCCTGGTACTGAAAAAGACCTGAGGAATGAGACCCATCCTCGACCTGTCCATATTCAACAAATCAGTCATGGAGAGACAGTTCCACATGCTGACAACCAGGCAGCTGTTGGCCAACATTCACCAGAATGATTGGTTTACCTCCATAGATATAAAAGACACTTATTTTCACATACCAGTCATTCCAAAGCACAGAAAGTTCCTGCACTTTTCCTTCCAAGGGATCCAGTACCAGTACAACAGGATCCCGTTCGGCTATTCCCTCGCCCCACGTACGTTTTCGAAATGCGTGGAGACGGCTCTGCAGCCGCTACACAGAGCAGGAATGAGAATTATTTTCTACCTGGACGATCTGCTGCAGTTAACTCGATCCAGGCAGGAAGCAGCTGCGCAAACCAAAGCGCTGACGTCACACCTGATAAACCTGGGTTTCGCCATAAATTGGGAGAAGAGTTCGGTTCTCCCGGCCCAGATGATCGTTTATCTGGGAGTGGAGCTAAACTCAGTGACTATGAGAGCCTGCTTATCACAGCCGAGAGCTGAAGCTCTGAAAGACCAGCTCCGCCGCGTAAAACCCAGCAGAGTAGTAACGGCCATCTCGATTATGAAACTTTTGGGTACGATGTCCTCAGCTCACGCTGTGGTTCCGCTGGGCTTACGCCACATGAGATGCCTTCAAAGATGGTTCACCCGCCCTCGCATAGATCCGGTGCGTCAGAAGAGGCGGATGATCTCTGTACCCCCCTCCGTGGGAACCAACCTGAATCACTGGGGAAACCCTCTCACTCTGTCAGAGGGAGTTCCTATCAGCAGACCTATGTCACACGTCTCGGTTTTCACAGACGCATCCCTGTCAGGCTGGGGAGGAACGTGCCTGTCTCAGGCGGTGGGGGCACTGTGGCCACCTCACACATCAGCTCAAATAAACATTTTGGAATTTCTCAGTTTGGAATGTGATTCAGCATTTTGCACCCCTGTTACGGAATCAACATGTTCTGATCCACACAGACAACAAAGTGACTGCAGCTTACATCTCAGAGGTTGTCTGAACTGAAAGCTCAGTTCCGCGCTATAGAAAAACCAGTAGCTAGCCAGGTCCCCTTAGACAGCATGGAACCACAGAGGCTAGCTCCCGTTAGTGGTCCTCCAGCAGACCCCGAGCAGACGGGTCCCCAGGCCGGCTGGGTGACAGTCCGGAGCAAGCGTAGTGCTAAGTCTAAGCCCCCAGTTCACTACCGACCCATTCATGTTTCTAATCGATTTTCTTCACTCAGTGACACACCCACTGAGAAGCAGACCCTGATTATTCGAAGCTCCATAGTCCGAAACGTGGCTTTAGACTCCAGCAGCCACAGTTAAATGCATTCCGGGGGCCAGAGCGGGCAACATAGAATCTTATTTGAAACTGCTGTCTAAGGCTAAGGCTAAATACGGTAAGATTGTTATTCACGTCGGCGGTAATGACACCCGGTTACTCCAATCAGAGGTCAGTAAAATTAATGTTGCTTCGGTGTGTGACTTTGCTATAACCATGTTGGACTCCGTAGTTTTCTCCGGTCCCCTCCCCAACCTGACCAGCGATGACATGTTTAGCCGTATGTCGTTGTTTAACCGCTGGGTGTCCAGGTGGTGGTCTGACAACGACGTGGACTACATAGATAACTGGAGTTCTTTCTGGGGAAAACCTGGTTTGATGCGGAGAGATGGCATCCATCCCACTTTGGACAGAGCCGCTCTTCTTTCTAGAAATATGGCTGATTTTGTTTATCCCCCAAATTATTGACAACCCAGGTTCCAGTCCAGGAAGCAGAGTTGTAGTCCTCCACCTCTCTGCTGCTTCTCCTCTGTTACCCCCCCACACCCCCATTGAAACAGTGTCAACTTGCCCACGGCTCAAATTAAATAAACCAAAAATCAGCTCTAAAAATATAAACCATCAAAATCTGATCAAAATAAACACAGTTACTTTACCAGAGCAAAATCATAAAATCATTAAATGTGGATTATTGAACATCAGATCTCTTTCCTCTAAATCCCTGTTAGTTAATGAACGGATAACTGATCATCATATTGATTTATTCTGTCTGACAGAAAGGGTTAGGGTTAGGGTTGAAAGTTTCATTTTTATCATTACATTATGGAAAATAATGACCTTTATCACAATATGCTAATTTTTTGAGAAGGACCTGTAGTTCTAACTTTTTCGTGTGCAGTGTAGGATCATGGGAATAAATAAGGATGTTGTCAATATAAACAAACACAAAATCACCAATTAAGTCTCTCAACACGTCATTCAGAAGGGCTTGAAAAACAGTGGGAGCATTGGTTAAGCCAAAAGGCATTACTAGGTATTCAAAATGGCTGAGGGGGGTTCTAAAGGCTATTTTACACTCATCGCCTTCTTTAATGCGCACGAGGTGGTAGCATTTCTTAAATTAAGATGGGTGAAAATGGTGGCAGCTTGTAACTGTTAGTGCAGAGAATCGATCAAGGGGAGAGGATATTTATTCTTAATAGTGATACTGTTTAATCGTCTGTAGCCAATACATGGCCGACGAGTTTTATCCTTCTTGGCAACAAAGAAAAACCCTGCTCCAACAGGAGAGGTGGAGGGATGAATGATACCAGAGTCCTAGGATTCATTAATATACTCTGATCGACTCTCTTTTGGGTCCAGAGAGATTATAAAGACGGCTTGATGGCAAGGGGGCGCCAGGGAGCAAGTCAATGGAGCAGTTGTATGGGTGATGCTGGGGAAGAGACAAGGCTCCTTGTTTACTAAAAGCAGCCACTAGGTTGTGATATTCTGCCGGAACAGCAGAGAGATCGACCTCCTCCTCAGGAGGCATGATTTGTGATTGACTGGCAACAGCAGAGCGTAAACAATTCTTAAGACATTTATCGCTCCACTTTTCTATTCACCCAAGCTCCCAATTAATGTCCGGGTTGTGGCTCTTAAGCCAAGGGAAACCCAAGATTAGTTGAGAAGTAGGGGAATCGAACGCAAAGAAATCGTTCATCTCGTGCTGGTTCCCGGAGATGATTAAATGCAAGTCCTACAGTCTTGAGGTGAACCTGAGCTAATGTCTTCCCAGTAATGCTGGGCACAGAAACAGGGGAGATCTCTCGATTAGGGAGCAAATATTTTTTTAACCAAATCCAAACTTATGAGGTTTTGTTCTGCCCCAGAGTCAATTAAAGTGGGCAGGGACAAGCACTGATGATTTACTTGAATAACAGTTGGAAGCAATAGTTTAAATGGGGAGGTAAGTGCTGAGTTACCCACCAGTATCTCCCTCTTTACTGGTGGGCGTTTTCGTTTCCCCGAAACGGGCAGTGAGACAAATAGTGCCCAGGATTACCACAATAGATGCAAACATTCCCATCTTTACGATGCTTTCTCTCCTCAGAGGACAATCGTGTGCGCCCAACCTGCATAGGTTCGGGCTCAGGTAAAGCGAGGGTGTGTGTTGTGGGAACCAACGGTGAAACGGCAAAGCTATGACCCCGGGGAGATTGGAATTTGTAGTTTTCTCGAGTTAGTTTGAAGGAGTGAAGTTCACCTGGTAGGGTCGTGAACCCAGAAGTAGAGGTTCTCTGGAAGTTGTTGTCCCGTTCCCTCTTTCTCTCCCAGAAGCGGTCATCAATGGCGATGCCTATTTCGATTAATTGATCATATCCCTGACTCCAGTGTTTCCTTGCCAGGCTTTCTGACCATATGAGCAGATAGAGATTTAAAGAGGAGGGGCAAAAGGAAAGAAGGTGGGTTGGCATTGCTTGTGAACAACAGATGCCGTAATCCTGGACATGTTACTTTGAAGTGTCGTCTCTGCAGTCCAGATATTGAACTGTTAGCACTAAGTTGTCGTCCATATTATTTGCCAAGAGAGTTCACCAGTGTTATTTTTGCAACTGTTTACATTCCACTCAATGCTGTTGCCGAGACTACGTGTGATGTCATCAGCTCCGAGGTTGCTAAGCTACAGACACAACACCCTAGTGTGTTTGTTGCAATATCTGGGGATTTTAATCATGCCTCTCTCTCTGCTACACTTCCGACATTCCAACAGTTTGTCAACTGCTCTTCCAGAAAAAACAAAACGCTGGACTTGTTTTATGCAAATGTCAAGGATTCATACATCGCTAAAGCAAGACCCCCTCTTGGCAAATCCGATCACAATCTTGTGTTTCTCTGCTCAAAATATAAACCCCTTGTTCAGAGGCAACCTGCAATAAAGACAACAGTGAGAAAATGGTCAACGGAAGCTGAAGAAGCCCTGCGGGGTTGTTCTGAGGCTACAGACTGGGATGCACTGTGCCAACCACATGGAGAGGACATCAATGCCATGACTGAGTGTGTGACCGACTACATAAACTTCTGTGTAAACAGTATCATCCCCACCAGAACAGTGCAATGCTTCCCCACTAACAAACCCTGGATCACCACTGACCTGAAGGAACTGCTAAACCAGAAAAAAAGAGCCTTCAGGGAAGTTGACAGGGAATTATTGAGGAGTACACACAAGCAACTAAAAGTCAAGATAATAAACGGCAAGGAGGTGTACAAGAAGAAGCTGGAGAGCAAGCTCCAACAGAACTATCAGAGGTATGGTCAGGGATGAAAAAGATCACAGACTTCAAGCAGAAGGAGGATCAGAAGGATGGAAGCCTGGACTGAGCCAATGAACTGAACATGTTCTTCAATAGGTTCAGTTCAGGAACAAGCTCAGCATCCTCCTCTTGCCCACAGCCAAACAGACATACTACCCTCCTTTGACCCAAGACTGTCCTGTCACACCTCAAATATTTTATTTGCCACCTCAGTCATGGACCCTTCTTCTACATATTGGTCTTCAACAAAATCAGAAGATGCTGATACCTACTTTGTCTCCCCCCTCTGCGTCTCTATAAGTCAGGTGAGGAAGCAGCTGGAGAGACTGAACCGGAATAAGGCTGCAGGTCCAGATGCTGTCAGTCCCAGAGTCCTGAAGGTCTGTGCAGAGCAGCTCTGTGGGGTTCTGCAGCACCTCTTCAACCTTAGCCTGACCCAGGAGAAGGTTCCAGTGTTGTTGAAAACCTCCTGCCTTGTTCCAGTGCCAAAGAAAACTCTCCCATCAGTCCTCAATGACTATAGACCTGTTGCCCTGACATCCCACATCATGAAGGTCCTAGAAAGACTTCTGCTGACCCACCTGACTAAACAAGCAAGCACATATCAGGACCCACTGCAGTTTGCTTATCAGCGTGGACTTGGAGTTGAAGGTACCATCATACACCTGCTTCAGCAAACTCACTGTCATCTAGAAAAGGCAGACGGCACTGTGAGAGTCATGTTATTTATTTTTCCAGTGCATTTAACACAATCCAGCCTGATTTGCTTTGTCAGAAACTCCAGAAGACTCAGGTGGAGGCCTCAACAATCGCCTGGATCAAAGACTACCTGACAAACAGACCACAGTTTGTGAGACTGAAGGGTTGTGTGTCTAACCAGGTGGTCAGTAGCTTAGGAGCACCACAAGGACTGTACTCTCACCATTCTAGATGATAATCCCTTTCTAGGTGTTCTAGAATTGCACTGCTCAAGGTGGCTGCATGTTGGAGCAGCTCTGTTACTTTCATTCTTAGATTTTGCTTTTGAAAACTTTAATTCCTCTTTTTCTGGATGTAAGTCACATTTTTTGGATGATTGTTTCCTCTGGTATTGGATGCTGTGCAGCTGGAAGGATTTTTACTGAAACTTTTTTTTTTAGTTTTGGACATTTGTTATCATGCGTAACCATGGCAACAAGGCAGTTTTCTACAACCAACAGCAGCTTATTAACATCTCAAAAGCTCAAATAATATCTCAACTACAGCCCCAAATCTTAAATATGTTGAAAGGATGTTCTGTTCTGTTTCCTCCCAGGCTCTCATCGAGGTGGCAGCTTCTGTTTCTCCTCCCCTGTTTTTTTCCTTCTTCCTGCTCTGCTCTCTGTCTGTCTGAAGTGCCTGGGTCTCATCTCCCGAACATAAATTAAGAAGATTATGGATTTGGTATCGTGGGCGTTCAACTCTATTGATAAGATTTTTTTATCAAAACGACAAGGTCCTGGAGAACCGGCGTGTCCAGCTGAGACTCACGCTGTGGGGTACGTCATGGATTTGTGGGGAGTGTGGCAGTTGATGTGCATCACAGTTCTGTCTCAGGAGGTTTTGAAGATGTTTACATATTTGGAATTATGATAGCAGGGACTCTGCTTTTTGGCATCGGCGGGGTTCTGTTTTCTTGACTTTTGAAAAAGACATGGGCAGCAGTTTCGGCCATGGAAAAGCTTCTGAGTCAGTGTGAAGGTCTGGTCCTCGCTGTGGGAACTTTAAATCGTCTGGTTTACGAGCTTAACTGTAAGGTGGAGACAATTGAGAATCGCAGACCACCTGCGGCTTCTGGGACTCATCAGCGTGGTGGGTTTGACCTTGAAGGAGACTCAGCATGGATCAGTGGAACGGAATCTCACAATTAGGCATTTTCGGAACCAGAACGCCCAGATGGACTCAAGGCTGAAGAAAAAAATCTGTCTGCCTGAAGAAAAAACAAAAATCAAGCTAATCTGAGTCAGACTCCCGACGGCCTCGCAGACGGGCTGACTATCAAATTTCTCCTGGGACATGAGTACCCAAGGACAAAAGCTTCATCTATCGTGCCCCCCCCCCCCCGAAATTTCTGTGCAAGCTTATCAGAACTGCTGGCTGGAACAACATCTTCCGAAACTGTGGCTGATCTGAAAAAACGCTCATGGACAAATCTTAACATCTCGATGTCAAATGCAAATGTAATCATGTTTTAATTGTGCTTGCTGGTAGAGTTTTTTTGATGTCTCAAATCGTGTCCTCATAGACAAGATGTGAAAGATCTTTTTTTTTTTTTTGTAATACCACTATCTACCCTCTTGTTTCTCCCCCTTTTCCTATCTAAGATTATTATCTGATAAGGATAAGAAGGCCGCTCTCTCCTGTAGTTGCAGCTTTGTGCACTCCGCCCATCTTTTGGACGACTGTACATACATATTCGCGTTGTACCTCGGTGCAATTCCAATAAAGTTTATTCTGATTCTGATTCTGTGGACACATTCTCATCTACCTGCCTGCTGTGCTCAAGTGCCTGACCACTGAGATCCTGGAACTAGCAGGAAACACGGCTCATGACAGCAAAAGGACAGGATCCTCCCTCGGCACCTACAGTTGGCTGTCCACAGCAACGAGGAGCTCAGCGGGGAGAAGTGGCCATCGCTCTAGGAGGAGTTCTGCCCAGCTTTCGGGCAGTCCTACTGCCCGGGGGAACCGAGAGGCCAGCAGAGTCTGGGTGGACGATCGGACGGCATCTGCAGCCAGTTTCTTAAGATCCACTGTAGGATGGACCTTTAAAAGAGATCCTTCCTGCCTACAGCCATCAGCTTCTATAACATCTCTTAATGAAATGAGGATAACGAGTTACAACAACAAATAATTTCCCTTTGGGATTAATAAAGTATTTTTGAATTGAATTGAATTCCTTTTCACTCTGTACACCTCAGATTTCCAGTATAAAACAGACTCCTGTCATCTTCAGAAATATTCTGATGACTCGGCAGTGGTCGGGTGTATCGGAGATGGACAAGAAGCTGAGTACAGGGAACTGGTGGACTGCTTTGTGGCATGGTGTGGAAACAATCATCTCATCTTGAATTTGAACAAAAGAAAGGAGATGATTGTAGATTTAAGGAGAAATAGGAACAGGTCCAATGCTATTTCCATCATGGGAGAAGAAGTGGAGGTGATGGAGAAGTATAAATACCTTGGAGTTCACCTGGACAACAGACTGTACTGGAAATGCAACAGTGAAGCTGTCTACAAGAAGGGACAGAGCAGACTGTACTTCTTGAGGAAGCTGAAGTCCTTCAACGTTTGCAGCAAGATGCTGCATATCTTCTATAAGTCTGTTGTAGAGAGCAATATCTCTTCTGCCATCATCTGCTGTGGTAGCAGCACCAGAGCAAGTGACTTAAAAAAGATCAACAAGCTCATAAATAAGGCTGGCTCAGTTCTGGGGACTCCTCTAGAACCTTTGGAGATGATTGTTTAAAGAAGGATTCTTCATAAAATGAAGAACATTATCAGAGTCAGAGTCAGAGTTTCTTTATTGTCATTCGCACCTCATGTGGTACATGTGGTGGAGCGAAATTATGTACACGGGGTCCCAGTTACATCCAACAATAATATTCATAGAATTCATCATACTGTCATACAACAACAAAGTGTCTTCAGTCAAAGGCTTCTTCAAATCCATTGTAGGACATACCGCTACAAGAGATCCTTTCTGCCCACAGCCATCAGCATCTATAACAACTCTTTAATGGAATCAGGATGATGAGTTACCACAACATATATTTTTCCCTCTGGGATTAATAAAGTATTTTTGAATGTTGATTTTTGAATTGAATTGAATTGGAACCAGGACAGAGGAGGCAGAAACACCGGAGATAAAAAGAGACTGGTAAATAGATTTATTTAATACTAATTTACAGGCCGGAGACAACACTACCATTAGATGGTCAATGCTCCAGCGAAGAGCAACACTGGACTGCAGCCTTATGTAGGAGATGATCCTCATCAGGTTGATGGCCGACAGCTGTTGACAATTAGCGGCCATCTTGGACGAGGAGCTGCAAGCAATTATATTCTTATACTAGGTTGTTGAGAGCTTTTTAGGTTAGAAGTAGGATTTTGAATTATATTCTAGATTTGACAGGGAGCCAGTGGAGAGAAGCTAAAACTGGAGAGATCTCACATACTAACTCCAGTTAAGTCAAGTCAACTTTGTTTATAGAGCACATTTAAAACAGAACCTTTTATCAAAGTGCTCAACAACAACATCAATGGGAGTAAAATTAATGAAAAAATACCATACAATTATAGTAATACTGAAGAATTAATAAAAAGCATTTCAAACATAGGATCACAGAACAAAAAAAAAAACACAAAATCAATTCACATTGTGTGAAATGCCTGCAAGAACAGGTGCGTTTTAAGCAGGGATTTGAAGAGAGGAAGACAGGTGGCCTGCCTAATGATGGGGGGCAGGTTGTTTCAGAGTTTAAGGCCCATTCGGGGCGGCTGTGGCTGAGTGGTTAGAGCAGTCGTCCTCCAATGCGAGAGTTGGGGGTTCGAATCCACCAGCAGTCACATGCCGAAGTGTCCCTGGGCAAGACACTGAACCCTTCATAGCCTCTGATGTGTGTCCCATCAGTGTATGAATGTGATCTAAAAGCACTGATTAGTCTCATTAGAATGATGTGTTCACTTAGCTTTGTAGAGATGTAGAGTGCTGTATGAATGGGTAAATGAGGACACAGATTGTAGTGTAAAGCGCTTTGAGTATCTTGAACTAAGCTAGAAAGGCGCTATATAATACAGTACAGTACATTTACCATGACTGAAAATGCTCAATCTCCTCTGAGCTTCAGTCTTGTTTTAGGAACAGCCAAAAGCACCCTATGGGATGATCTCAGCGCCCGAGAGGGAACGTATGGTTCCAGAAGCTTAGAAGAGGTAAAAGGGTGCGAGGCCATTTGGGCATTTGAAGGTCAACAGAAAAATTTTAAAGACTATCCTATTATGCACAGGGAGCCAGTGAAGGGAGGACATAACTGGTGTAATATGTTCAGACCAACGAGTTCCGGTTAAAAGCCGAGCAGCAACGTTCTGAATGAGCTAAAGACGTGAGATGGAGGCCTGGCTGACCCCAGCATACAGTGCGTTGCAATAGTCCAATCGGGTTTTGACAAAGGCATGGACTAGTTTCTCAAGGTTAGGTCTGGACAACACTGGCTTGAGCTTAGCTACCTGTCTTAGTTGGAAGAAGCTTTTCTGCAGAACAGAGTTGATTTGTTTGTCAAACTTGAAGTCAGAGTCTAAAACCATCCTGAGATTTTTACCAGACTGCTTAACTTATGGCTGAACTTATGTCACACATCCAAGATGGCCACGCTCAGAGCAGTTGCAGCTTCACAGGCTCCCGGTACCATCCCAGTTTTTAGAAGTTTTGATATTGACTCTGTGCCTGACTGCGCGATTTATGCGTGTGAACTATAGCCGAACCTAACTGATGAGAATAGGAGCGGATTTGCCACAAAATATAGCAGAAATCAGCAACAAACTCAAAGCTACGCTCGGCAGAATGCAGATCTTAAAGTCATCTACCTGGAAGCTGCAGCAGAGGCGTTCCAGCGGGCAGAAGAGGAAGCGTTGCTCCCGGCTTAAGAGGAGAGGATGCCGGGCGGGGGTTATGGTGAGGCTACGAGCTAACGCTAAAGCCGGCAAACTCCCCATGCCGTCTCTCTTTCTGTCGAATGTCCGCTCGTTGGACAACAAGATGGATTTACTTCGTCTGAGAGCGGGCGCCTCAGAAGAGATGAAGAAGTGTGCAGTGCTTTGCCTCACGGAAACGTGGATTACAAGCGAAACGCCGGACACAGTCTTCCAGCTGGATGACAGACTTTTTTTTCGAGCGGACCGCTGCAGCGAGCTAACAAGGAAATCACGGGGAGGCGGAGTGTGCATTTACGTGAGTAAAAGTTGGTCCACGAACTGTACTGTTGTAAATAGCTCATGCTCGAAGGCTTTGGAGCAAATAACAGTGAAATGTCGGCCACATTATCTACCCCGAGAGTTCACTGTGACTTTCATCTCTGTCATTTACATTCCTCCGGACGCTAATGCTAATGAATCACTGCAGGAGCTTCATGATATCATCAGCTCGCTGCAGAGCAAACACCCCGAGGCTCTTTACGTGGTAGCCGGAGACTTTAACCACGTGAATCTAAAGGACTGTCTCCCAAGCTTTAATCAGCATGTGACGATTCCGACACGTGGAGACCGCACACTGGACCGTGTTTACACGAACGTAAAAGATGCATACAAAGCTGAACCCCGCCCCCACCTAGGACTGTCAGACCACATCTCAATCTTCCTGGCTCCTGCTTACATGCCCCCGCTGAGACGCTCCAGACCGGTACAAAAGAAAGTTAAATGTTGGAGCCAGGACAGTGGACCCATACTGAGAGATTGTTTTGATCGAACAGACTGGCAGGTTTTCAGAGAAGCTGCTGAAAATGGAGGTTCGCTTGATCTTGACCAATACACATCCTCAGTTCTGGGTTACATTAGTACATGTACTGACACAGTCTCCACTATCAGAAATGTTAAAAGCTACCCAAACAGAAAACCTTGGCTGAGTGCAGAGGTGCGTACCCTGCTGGAAGCCAGGAACACTGCCTTCAGGTCTGGAAACAGAGGAGCTGAGTAGGACAAGAAAAGAGCTGGTTGCTGGTATTAAG
>NC_056502.1:66879-74193 GCF_014905685.2 Nematolebias whitei | reverse complement strand
TTTCATCTAATTGGGAGTTTGACACGTCGCCTGAAACCTGGCCAGCATGGACCTCTACCTGCCTGTCTTCTGTATATTATTCAACCTGCTTGGATGAAGTTCATCATGCTCACCATCAGGTACCTCCTCGTCGTAATCGTTCTTCTGATGCGATCAACCTAATCTGTGTGCCGCTATTAGCAGATGTGGGAGCTGCTGAAATGTCATTGTTGCGCATGGCCCTCTTCAACACGCGCTCTATCAGCAACAAGTCTTTTGTCTTGAATGAATTGATTACGAAGGAGTCCCTTGATTTCTTGTTTTTAACTGAAACTTGGCAACGAAGCTTGGATCTCATTCATCTGCGGGAACTCTGTCCAGATAACTGTGCTGTTCTTGCAACACCCCGAGAAGCGCGTAGAGGTGGTGGACTAGCAGCCGTGTTCAAGGACTGTTTTTCCTGCAGACTTGTTAATCCAGCCCCATTCTCTACATTTGAGCAACAAATAATTAAAGTTGGCTCTTTGAAAATATTTTACTGTATTTTAGTTTATAGACCTCCAGGTTCAGCTAGTGTATTTTATTTTTTATCTGAATTCACTGATTTTCTGTCCTCCATTATTAAGTTGGAGAAAGTTATAATTTTGGGTGATTTTACCTGTAAGGCAGCAGCAGATTTATATCCATCACAGACTCTTTTCACTTTACTCAGCATGTGAGTGCCCCCACTCATTATAAAGGTCATACATTGGACCTTGTTTTCTCTTTAGGCCTGGATGTGGAAGATGTTCGTGTGGAGGATATATTTTTAAGTGATCACAAATGTATTTATTTTAATGTGTCCTTCAGTCCTGATCCAGCTCCTTCTTGCCTTTTGAGACAGAGGCGGATTATCTCTGAACACACTTCTGATGCTTTTATTGCTCTATTTGATTCCGCCTCTTTGGATTATGACATCATGAACGTAGATTCAGTTGTTTCCTGTTTTAACACTCACTGTATGGACATATTGAACATTATAGCACCATTTAAACAAAGCACTGTCCAACGCACTAACTGTCCGTGGATCAACAACGAAATCCTTAGTTTGAGGAGAACATGTCGGAAAACTGAACGTCTGTGGAAACGTACTGGGTTGGTGGTTCATAGACTACATCTTAAAGATCTGATCAGCTCTCTAAATGAGATGCTCAAGACTGCCAGAGCTCGTTATTTTACTAATCTCATCAATTCCAAAGGACGTAATCCAAAAATTTTATTTGATACAATCAAGAACATTGTCTCTCCAGCATTCTCGTCTCAAAGTGCTTTTACGTATGCAGATTGCAATCGGTTTTTAAATTATTTTATTGATAAAGTTTCCAGCATTAGGGCCAGTATTTGTCCTTCATCTTCCCTTTTACTGGCTCCTTTGTCACTGACCCCTGATAAGTGGTCCTTTTTTACCCCAGTTTCAATTAAGGACATCTCGGATTTAATGGGTCATATGACACTCTCATCGAGTCCCCTTGATGTCCTTCCTACGTCGCTTTTTAAAGATATTTTTACCTGTATTGGCCCCAGTGTTGTACAAGTGATAAATTCCTCTCTTTGTTCTGGCACTGTCCCACACTATTTTAAAACTGCTATTGTCTGTCCTTTGCTAAAAAAGCCAAACTTGGATTCTTCGTTGCCTGAAAACTACAGACCTATCTCCAAACTTCCCTTTCTATCAAAGATCCTTGAGAAGGTTGTAGCACAACAATTAAACTGCTTCTTGGAGGTAAATGACATCATGGATTCTTTTCAATCTGGTTTTCGCAAATTGCACTCCACAGAAACAGCACTTTTAAAAGTTTCTAGTGACATATTGATGGCAGCTGATTCTGGAAACTACACTGTGTTGGTTTTATTGGACTTGACTTCAGCTTTTGACACAGTGGATCACACTGTTCTTATCAATAGACTAAGAGATCTATTTGGTATTTCTGGCACTGTTTTAAATTGGTTTATTTCTTATTTATCTGAAAGGTCTTTTACTGTTTTTATGAATAATGTTCACTCTGACGTTTCACCGCTGTCTTGTGGGGTACCCCAGGGTTCTGTTCTGGGTCCAGTCCTCTTTTCATTGTATTTACGCCCTTTAGGTTTTATTTTGAAACGTTACATTAATGTGTCCTACCATCTGTATGCTGATGATATTCAGCTATACTGTTCTTTTCGAGCCTCCAAATTCCATAAATTTATTGAACTTAGAAACTGTCTGTTAGAGATCAAAACATGGCTGAATGACAACTACCTGCAGTTAAATGAAAATAAAACTGAGACTCTTATCGCCCCTGATGATAAAATCCCAGTAATCAGGCAGTATCTTACATTCTTAAATCCTTTTGTAAATAATAATCTCAGAAATTTAGGTGTTGTCTTTGATAGTTCTTTATCTTTGGACAGTCATTGCAAATTGCTAGTTCGAAATTGTTTTTTCCACTTAAGAAACATTTCTAAACTACGTGGAATTGTATCACAGAAGGAACTTGAGATGATTGTTCATGCTTTTATTTAATCTCGGTTAGATTACTGTAATAGCATTTTAATGGGTCTGAACAAATCTTCCCTAGCTCGCCTTCAATCTGTGCAGAATGCTGCGGCGAGGCTGCTAACTGGAACCCACAGAAGAACTCACATAACTCCTGTTCTGGCCTCCCTGCATTGGCTCCCTGTGCATTTCAGGAGTCATTTTAAAATTCTGGTTCTAACTTTTAGGGCACTTCATGGTCAGGCTCCCAAATATTTACTGGACCTTTTGAAGCCTCTATGTCCCATCAGGACTTTGAGATCTTCAAATCAAATGTTGCTGATGGTTCCAAGAACTTATTTTAAAACACGTGGAGACAGAGCATTCCAAGTGGTGGCCCCCAGGCTTTGGAATGCTCTCCCTCTGTCACTGCGCTGCTCAGATTCCATTGACTCTTTCAAAAATGATCTTAAGACTTATTTATTCAGACTGGCTTTTATTTAAATTTTATTTACTTTTACTTTGTGAAGCACTTTGTGATGTCATTGTCTGTGAAAGGTGCTATATAAATAAAGATTACTTACTTACTTACTTACTTACTTACTTACTTACTTACTTACTTACTTACTCTGTTTGTGCCGGGGGACTGCATCTAACTGAACATGATTATTTGAAGGTTGGTGTTTTTTGTATTAAAAACACTTGTCTTTCATTGGTGGGATGAAATATGCTAATTTTTTGGGACAGGCATTTTGGGTTTTCATGAGCTGTATGCCATAATCATCAGTATTAAAACAATTAAAGACCTGAAATATTTCAGGTGGTGTGCAATGAATCTGAAATATATGAAAGTTTCATTTTTATCCTTACATTATGAAAAATAATGACCTTTATCACAATATGCTAATTTTTTGAGAAAGACCTGTACTTTCTTCCCCTTGGTTACATTTTTCGCAAACATCATGTTCAGTTTCACTGCTACGTGGATGACACCTAACTATCTCTCATGCAAACATAACTACACTTCCACCCTCGTCCCTCACTGATTGTCTCTTTGAAATAAAACACTGGTTCACTTTAAATTTTCTTAAACTAAATTGCAATAAAACAGAACTTCTTTTATTTGGCACTAAATCAATACTAAATAAACTTCATGGGGTCAGTCAGGTCTCTCTCACGTCTCCAGCTTGTCCAAAGTGCTGCAGCTCGGCTACCAACAGGAACTCGCAGGTTTGAGCACATTACTCCAGTTCTATCCTCTCTTCACTGGCTTCCTGTGCGTGTCAGAGTTGATTATAAGATTCTTCTGCTGACATTTAAGTGTGTTAATGGCCTTGCACCCTCATACCTCTCCGACCTCCTTCATCCTTATACTTCTTCTTGGGCCTTGAGCTCATCAGACCAGCTGCTTCTGGCCGTACCAAAAACCAGCTGAAGCTCAGAGGAGATTGGGCGTTTTCAGTCATGGGCCCTAAACTCTGGAATAATCTGCCCATCAACATTCGACAGGCCACCTCAGTCTCTATTTTTAAATCTCTCCTCAAAACACATCTGTACTCATTGGCATTTAACACAGTGTGATCTCATTTGGTATTTCGTTGTTGATGATTCATCCATTTTGCTTTTACTCCCTGACATTTAACGCAGGGTGATTTGATTTAGTCTTTCATTGTTTCTCATTATATTTCATGTTTTAATGCTTTTATTCATGTTGCTTTACTATGTTGTTATTAATATTTGATGCTGTGATCTTTTTTGGTAAGCACTTTGATAACAGTTACTGTTTTAAATGTGCTATATAAATAAATGTGAAGTGACTTGACTTGACTTCATAGCTTCTCCATTCCAGTTGATAACTCTTCCATCTTTCCCTCCCATCAGGTTAAGAATCTGGGTGTCATCCTTGATAGCACCCTCTCCTTCTCCTCCCATGTCAATAATATCACTCAGTCAGCCTACTTTCATCTTCAAAATATTAATTGTCTCTTCCTTCCCTCACTTCACAGCTGTTCTGGTCCACAGTCTGGTCACCTCTCGTTTAGATTACTGTTCCAAAATTCAGCTGCCCATATCATTACACGGACCCCCTCAATCCATCACATCACACCTGTTTTACAACAACTTCATTGGCTTCCCATCCCATATCGCATCAACTACAAAATACTCCTCCTTACCTTCTTCAAAGCTGTCCACAACCTCGCTCCTCCATACCTTTCGGACCTTGTTCACATTGCTACACCCAGTCGTACCCTCGTATCCTCTTCTTCTATTCAGCTCATTGTTCCCCTTGCCCGTCTTGTTACTATCGGGAGCAGAGCATTAAGCTGGTCTGGAACTCACTCCCACCTGATATTCGCAACGCAGGCTCAGTGCCACATTTCAAATCCAAACTCAAAACTTATCTGTTTAAAGTAGCCTACACATGTGGTGTACTACCTGGTGGGGTTTGGCTTCATCTGGTGGCGGGCTGACTGCGGTTTGTGGGGGTCCTGGCAGCCCTCGTGTGTGTAGGCTGCTGGTACTGCTTCTGGCGGCCCTCGGGGCTCGGTCCCTCTGGTCTGGAGCTCAGCGGGCCTGGCGGTCGGTCCAGATGGAGATGTGTCTTGGCCTCAATCCCTGGGTGGAACGGGGGGGGGGGGGGGGGGGGGGGCTGTTGGGTCAGTGGGGGAGCTGACTCCCTGTGGGAGCATTTGCTCTCACAGTTATTTCTCCCCATCCCTCACCATGCACCTCCACCCTCTTCATTTCAATTCCACACATTTAGGGTTGTTTGGGCTCAGGTGTGCTGCAACAATTTTACATCTCTGTTGACCATAGCCACCTGGGACTCAATTTTATTGTACACCTTAGACATTCATTCATAACATCCTCATGACATTCACATATAGGAACTTGAGGTGGGCACATGGCTATGGGTGGTGGGATGACCTTACTCTCACCCCCTGTGCCTGTGCTTACTTACAACGGTTGCATTTAGGCACTAGGGTTTGGATAGAGTTGGGGTGGAGGGGAAACTGGCATCATGCCAGCCTTTGCTCCTTCTTCTTTCTTTTTTAATGGCACTATACAACAACACACATCAACAGCACATCTAGGGGCGGGGGTGTATGTGTCGGGGTCTTATTTTTTTATTTATTTTTTTCCTCCCCCCCTAGTTCCCTAACTGCCATTCCGGGGGTGGGGTCCGGGAGAAGGGCAGGCCGTCGGGTGTTGACCAGGACTATATGGGGGTTCGGGGTCTGGGGGATTGCCGTGGGCGGTGCTGCCGCTGTGCTCTCCCTGAGGTTGTTTGGACCCCCTGAGCTTGGCTCTTGGGTGCCATGGTAGGCCCGCTGGCCGGGGTGGCTGCCGGGGCCTGGCGGGCGGTCGGCTGGGGGCGCGTGCTTGGTTGTTGGCGGTGTGTGGGGGTGGTCGGTGGCGTGTCCTCTTCATGGTGGGGGGTGTCCTGTCGGCTGGGCGTGGCCTGGGCCAGGTCTGGGGTATTGGCTCTTCTCCGCTCGAGAATGAATGGGTTTACCTCCTGGGTTTGGGCATGGGCTGCCCCCTGTAGAGGGCGGGTACATGTCTTGGACCTGGGGGGTATAGAGTGTGTATCGGGAATAAGAATGAAATGTATCGTTATTGTATGTCTTTGAGTGAGTGAGTGTGAGAATGAGGCTGGGACTGCGTGATTGTGTCTGTGTATGAATGGGTATTTGTTAGGCCGAGACTCGGACTGCCCCCTCTTTGATACAACTGCGGGTGCTTGGCATCGCGCCCCTATCGCACGGCCCCCTGGTGGGGTGTGCCCTTGCCTGCCGGCGCGCTTGGGGCCCTTGGTGTCGGGGGCTGGGCGCTTGGGCGTGTGTCGACTCGGCCTGGTGTCTGCCTGGTGGGGCTCGGGTCCTCTGGCCCTGTCAGGCCTTGGCCTGGGTGGTGTGGGTCCTCGGTGCCCGGGCCTGGACCTGCATCGGTGCGGCGGGTTCCGGCGGGGGCCTATGAGTTCGTCGCTGTGGGCCCCGGGGGGTCACTGTATGTGGTCGCTGGTGGGGATCTTCCGGCTCTCCCCTGTGGTCCGATCTGGGGGGTGGGCGAGTGGTTCGTCCTGTGTGGGTGGCCCTGGGGGCTCTGCGGTCGGGGTCCCTCCTGGGGTCTTGGGCTCTGGTCCCCCCTTTTTTTCGTCTGCCTCTGGTCTTGGGGGTCGGGTCTCTGCTGCTTCACAGTTACTATTAAATGTTCTATTAGAGAAGCCTTATACACTTATGCATGCTCACAACCACACACAAATAGATGCAGGGATGCTTATGTAGGCTTTATATGTAGATATATGGTATGGTATGGTATGAAGTTTATTCATTTAAAAAAAAGTACAAAACAATTCCATAACAATATAAAAAAGATACAAAAGATTTAAAATGAAAGGCAGCAGAAAGAAGAAAAAATCTTATTATATCTGCCCCTTTTTTCAAACAATTATTTCAGACATATTAATTTTCAAGTAACAGAACAAAATGAATAACTTTCTAATTTTTCTAATTCTAATAAAAAACACACACTAAGCTACTTCATATATACTTTTTTAACAATCTAGATTTGATCTTTTTCTTAAATGTACACATTGACTTGACATTTTTTACATCACTCTCTAGACCATTCCACAATCCAACTCCTTGGATTGAGGTAGACCTTCCCTTCAAACTAGTTCTGAATGTTGGTTTGACAAATATCTCTATCCCCTTAAGATTGTAACAACTTTGTCTTTTAACAAAATTTCTTTGGATATTTAATGGTAATGTGTTATTTTGAGCCCTATACATAACTGATAAAATACTATAATCTACCAAATCATGGAACTTCAATAA
>NC_056502.1:54026-66779 GCF_014905685.2 Nematolebias whitei | reverse complement strand
CAGAGGAGCTGAGTAGGACAAGAAAAGAGCTGGTTGCTGGTATTAAGAGGGCCAAGGCCACATATGCAAAGAGGATCGAGGGTCAATTCATCTCACAAGACCCTCGGAGCACGTGGAGGGGCATTAAGTGCATAACAGATTATAAAGGAAGGAGTGAACAATGCCCCAAAGACCCATCTCTGCCTGATGCCCTCAACAAGTTCTATGCACGCTTTGAAGACCCGAACAGACCACCCAGCACCAGACTCACCTCGCCACCGGATGAAGAGCATCTAGGCGTGACCTCAGCAGAAGTAAGGAGTACCTTCAGGAGGATTAATCCGCACAAAGCAACTGGCCCAGACAACATCCCCGGAAAAGTGTTGAAGGAATGTGCTGATCAGCTCTGTGAGGTGCTGGCAGACATCTTTAACACCTCACTTACCCTGGAGACAGTTCCCACCTGCCTGAAGACTGCCACCATCATCCCAGTCCCAAAAAGCTCTACAGTGACTGGTCTGAATGACTATCGGCCAGTGGCCCTCACCCCGATAGTCGCTAAATGCTTCGAAAAACTGGTCATGACTCACATCAAAACAACCATCAACATCAACGAGGACCCTCATCAGTACGCATACCGTGAGAACCGATCAACAGAGGATGCAATCTCCTCTGTGGTCCACACTGCACTCAACCACCTGGAGCAGAAAAACTCTTACGTCTGTATGCTCTTTGTGGACTTCACATCCACCTTCAACACCATGATCCCCCAAACCCTGATGGACAAACTATCCACACTAGGACTAAGCCCCTCCATCTGCAACTGGGTACTAGACTTTTTAACAAACAGACCACAGTTAGTGAGGATCCACAACCTCTCCTCCGAAAAGAAGTATTTGAACACCCAGATAATAAACCTTTGCAATAGTCCAGTCTAGATGTGACAAATATATGAACCAGTTTTTCTGCATCTTTTTTAGACAAGATGTTTCTAATTTTAGTGATATTACGCAGGTGGAAGAATGCAGTTCTAGTAACGTTTTTAATGTGGGGGATAAACGACATGTCCTGATCAAAAATAACACCAGGATTTTTAACATTAGATCTGGAGGCCAGATTAATGCCATTTAAGGAGGGTGAAAGACTGAAAAATTAATTCCTATGGTGCTCAGGTCCAAAAACCAAAACCTCAGTCTTGTCTGTATGCAAAAGGAGAAAATTAATGGTCATCCAGGTTTTTATGTCTTTAAAACATGCTTGTAATCTAAGTAGCTGATTGGATTCAATGGGTTTAATGGACAAATATAATTGTGTGTCATCAGCATAACAATGAAAATTTATCCCATGCTGTTTAATAACTTTATCTAATGGAAGCATATTTAATGTAAAGAGTATTTGTCCAAGCACTGAGCCCTGAGGAGCTCCATGACTAACTTTGGTGTATGAAGAAGATTTATTATTTACATTTACAAACTGGAATCTATCAGATAGATATGATTTACAGTGCCATGCTAAAGTATTCGACCCCCTTGAACTTTTCAACCTTTTGCCACATTTCAGGCTTCAAACATAAAGATATAGTTTTTTTATTTTTTGTGAAGAATCAGCAACAAGTGGGACACAATCATGAAGTGGAATGAAATTTATTGGATGTGTCAAACTTTTTTAACAAATAAAAAACTGAAAAGTGGGGCGTGCAATATTATTCGGCCCCTTTACTTTCAGTGCAGCAAACTCACTCCAGAAGTTCAGTGATGATCTATGAATGATCCAATGTTGTCCCAAATGAATGATGATGATAAATAGAATCCACCTGTGTGTAATCAAGTCTCCATATAAATGCACCTGCTCTGTGATAGTCTCAGGGTTCTGTTCAAAGCGCAGAGAGCATCATGAAGACCAAGGAACACACCAGGCAGGTCCGAGATACTGTTGTGGAGAAGTTTAAAGCCAGATTTGGATTCAAAAAGATTTCCCAAGCTTTAAACATCCCAAGGAGCACTGTGCAAGCAATCATATTGAAATGGAAGGAGTATCAGACCACTGCAAATCTACCAAGACCCGGCCATCCCTCTAAACTTTCATCTGGAACAAGGAGAAGACTGATCAGAGATGCAGCCAAGAGGCCCATGATCACTCTGGATGAACTGCAGAGATCTACAGCTGAGGTGGGAGAGTCTATCCATAGGACAACAATCAGTCGTACACTGCACAAATCTGGCCTTTATGGAAGAGTGGCAAGAAGAAAGCCATTTCTCAAAGATATCCATAAAAAGTGTTGTTTAAAGTTTGCCACAAGCACCTGGGAGACACCAAACATGTGGAAGAAGGTGCTCTGGTCAGATGAAACCAAAATCCAACTGTTTCGCCACAATGCAAAATGATATGTGTAAAAGCAACACAGCTCAAACATGGTGGTGGCAGCATCATGGTTTGGGCCTGCTTTTCCTCAGCGGGGACAGGGAAGATGGTCATAATTGATGGGAAGATGGATGGGGCCAAATACAGGATCGTTCTGGAAGAAAACCTGTTTGAGTCTGCAAGAGACCTGAGACTGGGACGGAGATTTATCTTCCAACAAGACAATGATCCAAAACATAAAGCCAAATCTACAATGGAATGGTTAAAAAATAAACATATCCAGGTGTTGGAATGGCCAAGTCAAAGTCCAGACCTGAATCCAATCGAGAATCTGTGGAAAGAGCTGAAGACTGCTGTTCACAAACGCTCTCCATCCAACCTCACTGAGCTCGAGCTGTTTTGCAGGAAGAATGGGCAGAATTTCAGTCTCTCCATGTTCAAAACTGACAGAGACAAACCCCAAGAGACTTGCAGCTGGAATTGCAGCAAAAGTTGGCGCTACAAAGTATTAACGCAAGGGGGCCGAATAATATTGCACGCCCCACTTTTCAGTTTTTCATTTATTAAAAAGTTTGACACATCCAATAAATTTCATTCCACTTCACGATTGTGTCTCACTTGTTGTTGATTCTTCACAAAAAATTAAAATTTTATATCTTTATGTTTGAAGCCTGAAATGTGGCAAAAGGCTGAAAAGTTCAAGGGGCCGAATACTTATGCAAGACACTGTAAACCATTTTTTAGCTGTTCCTGTAATCCCAATATCATATTCAAGCCTCTGTAGTAAAATATTGTGATCATCTATCAAATGCAGCATTGAGGTCTAACAGGACCAGTAGAGACACAAGTCCATTCTTTGAGGCCATGAGAATATCATTAGTGACTTTTAGTAGTGTTGTTTCTGTGCTATGATGAGCTCTAAACCCTGAATGAAACTCTTCAAACAGATATTTTCTTGTTAATTCTTAACAAACAGACCACAGTCAGTGAGGATCCACAACTTCTCCTCCACCATAACCCTCAGCACTGGCTCTCCTCAGGGATGTGTGCTGAGCCCTCCTGTTCACTCTGCTCACATATGATTGTGTACCTACCCATCCAGGCTGTCACATTTTAAAGTCTGTAGATGTGACAGCGGTGGTGGCATGCATCATAAACAACGATGTGCCCAGTTACAGGCAGGAGGTGGAACACCTAGAGAGCTGGTGCAAGGAGAATAACCTTCACATCAATGTGAAGAAGATGAAAGAGATGGTCGTGGACAACATAGAAGGATCTGCAGTGGAAGTGGTCTCCAGCTACAAGTACTTAGGTGTGCACCTGAACAACAACCTCAGCTGGAGCAACAACACCACCAGCCTGATGAAGAAAGCCCATCAGAGACTCTACTTCCTCAGGCGGCTGAGGCGAGCTGGTCTGGGAAGCTCAGTCCTCACCTCCTTCTACAGGTGTGCAGTGGAGAGCATCCTGTGCTCCAGCATCAACGTGTGGCATGGAGGCTGCACAGCTGCAGAAAGAAAAGCTTTGCAGAGAGTGGTGAAGGCTGCACAGAAGATGTTGGAGTCAGTCTCCCCACTATCACAGACATCTAGACCTCCAGATGCAGGAAGAGGGTCACCTGCATCATGAAGGACTCCACTCACCCAGCACACACCCTTCCTGACCCAGTCCCCTCAGGAAGGAGGTTGAGGAGCATTAAGTGTAGAACCACTAGACTGAGGAACAGCTTCTACCCTGAGGCTGTTAGACTCATGAATCTCTAACCAGAATAATCACTGTGAAAAATCACATAATGTTGCTGCTGATCTGTTTCATGTTGCTGCTGATCTGTTTCATGTTTGTGTTCATGCGTGCACATCTGCTCACACAGACTCATGTTCTTGCAGCTGTTCAACATGATGTTTTTATGCTGTTAGTGCTTAGTGTCTATTTAGTTGTTTTTCTTAGTTCATATCTTAGATGTTATTACTGTTTTTCTATTACATTTTATTGTTGGATGTAACTGGGACCCTGTGTACATAATCTCGTTCCACCACATGAGATGTGTATGACAAAAAAAAAAAAAAAGACTGACTCACAAAAATGCATACTCTGCCTCCCTGTGATTTCCCCGTTAGCTCTTTGCAGCGGTCGCACGGTCTTTAGGTACAAATAAAGTCCAGTTGTTTTGTTTTGAACCTTTTTTGGATTTACCATGTCCTGGATGACTGAGAAGTGGGGGAGTGGTGGCGCAGAGGTTAGAAGATGGGCTTGTGATCAGAAAGTCGTAGGTTCACCTCCCGGTACCGTCAACATCAAAAAACGTGGGTGGAAAGGGTGAAACACCCACACCTTCCTCCACCCTCATTCGCCCCACTCTGGGCCCCTGAGCAAGGCCCTTAACCCCCACCATCTGCTCCTTAAACAGGTCTCTCTTGAAAATGATTTCTCGTGGCTCAATGAGACTACCTGGATAAACAAAGGAGAAGAAGCTTCTTTCTGCACCCTTTTAATTCAATGTTATTTTCTTTTTAATGAATTTTTTTTATTTTGTTTCTTTTGTTTATTTTAGATGAATGAATAAAGGAATGAATGACAATGTCTTGAGATATTGTTGCATTCATTGTTCCCTCAGTGAGGACTGTACTAGACAAAAGGACCTTCTCCTACTCTGCTCCTGTTTCCTGGAATATCTTGCAAAAAGATTTGAAGCTCTCGACTTTGACCTCTCTAAGTGGCTTCAAACCTCTATTAAGTTTGTGGCAAAAACCAACGCAGACACTCTACTGTTTTTTGTATTTTACATTGCTTTACAATGTAGCTGTTTTTGTTTCATTTTTTAAATATAATTTTCTTCCATTTATTTTTTTTTATTTATATACTTTCTTTTATGTCTGTCTACTGTTGTCATTGTTGTCCACTCTTGTCATCACTCTTTGTTAATCTCTGGTCTCTCTTGTAAATGAGTCCTCAAGGCTCACCTTTATAAATAAAGGTTGAATGAAAAAAGCCAATTTCACCTCTTCGGATGGAGTATGCAGTGCCCTTAATGGGCAGCACAGTGTATCAGTGGTTAGTGCTGTAGCTTCACAGAAAGATGGTACTCGATACAATCCCTTTTCTGTGTGGAGTTTGCATATTCTCCAAGTGTTTGCTTGGGTTTCCTCCATGCACTCCAGTTTCCTCCCACAGTCCAAAAACGTGCAAGTTAGGTTGCCTTCAGGCTCCAGACCTCCCTTGAAAAAGATATATTTGATCTCAGTGGACTTTGCCTGGTTAAGTCGAGGTAAATTTAAAAAATATATAGTTTTTGTGTTTCAGCACGTGCAGCTGCTGAGTCAGGTTCATCTGCTGAGCCACCACATCCATGCCCTGAACTACGAGGCTAACCTGACCAAACACTGCCTGGTGAGTAAACAACAGCATAAACATTAATCGCAGTGTAAAGAGCACAAACATAACCACTGCATAAACAACAGTACAAACACAAAACACTGAGTAAACACAAACACTAACCTCTGTGTAAACGACATCACAACCACTAATCTCTGTATTAACTAAAACACAAACACTAACCGAAAAGTTAACAACAACAACAACAACAGACACTAACCGATGAGTAAACGACAACAACAGACACTAACCTATGATAACTGGTTCCTGCTTTTTGGATTCGGCTGGTTGCTGGTTTTATCTACAATCAAGGAAGTTGTCGGCAGCAAATTTGGACCCGATCATGCTGCTTGCCTTTATGATGGCTTGGTTCGTGTCTCGAGTACCCAGACTCAAATGCTTTGGGCTGAATGGATCAGATCTTGGGGATTTTACTCAGTCATGTTCCATCGGTGTGGCCATGTATTTTGGACATTTCGGAACCGAGTCGACCAACACAGACTAAAGGTAGATGTCATTAAGTTCTGCCTGTCCCCAAAACAACCGCGTGTTTATCTAAGTTGGCTCCCTTGGCTGGCCTTGAAGGCCATCTTATCTGAATTCGCCTGGAGTACATGTGATCTGACACTCACCACCCCCTCCCTGAGGAATTTCCAACTGATATCCAGATGGAACCAACTGAATAAACTTTGTGTCCTCATTTCAGGACTCTTGGATTCTCATAGACGTTATTCTTGGCCATTCCTCGACATCCCTTGAGAATGTTTATGAATCTCACTGGAGGGCATTGGCTGATTATTACATCCTTATCAGAACTCACAGTGACCTCGAGAGCATCTATGAACATTACTGACCGCTCTCATCTCCTCTGTCTGCAGAATGTCTACATCACTATGTGCTTGTTTGTGCGAGGTGTTTTTTTAATATTAGAGGTTTTTTCTAAGGCAGGATAAAAAAAGTCTGATAGGAATTTTTTTCGCCTCCAAATCCTACATGTGTCCAGTTAACCACTTTTTACTGTCTGTCCAAACAGGTCTCACTTTTAAATGAGTCTTCGAGGCTCAATGTGATTTATCTGTTTAAATAAAGGTTGAATGAATGAAAAAACCCTCTGTGTAAACAACAACACAAACACTAACCGATGAGTCAACAACAACACTATTCTAACCTCTGGGTCAGGGGTGTAGAACTCACTTACAAAAGGGGCCAAAATTAAAACCTTTTTCAAACTAAGGGCTGGTATCAGAATCTACATAAACTCAAGTTAGATACCCAACATCTTTTCTTGGTTGCAGGTTCCTCAACAAGAATTTAATTGGTCTCATTTGACGTTCTCTGTTGCACTTTTGACATCATAATCAAAGATTACTGGGAAAAAAATGCATCCCAAAATTAAAGTGATAAAAGTATTTTACAGTTAAAATAACATTATGGGGGCCAGATAAGATGTCAACAAGGCCCCGGGCCTTGAGTTTGACACACATGATCTGGGTAAACGACAAAACAAACGCTAACCTCTGGCTAAATAAGCACAGAAACACTAACCTCTTTGTAAACAACAACACAAACACTAACCAATGAGTAAACAACAACACAAACACTAACCCACCTGAGCACACCTGTGATGAAGTCATTATTTCATTGGATGCATAAAAAGCATTTGACCGGGTGGAGTGGGAGTCTCTTCGAGACTTCTAAGTTATTATCCGCATTTGACATCATCCTGTCTGATTTGTTCTGCCTCAAACTTGTCCTAAATGCCGACAAAACCAAAGGGATGCTTTTTTCAAACAAGAAGCCAGTCCCAGCAGTTCTTCCTCCGATTTTATCCTCAAATGATGTCCCGATTGAGTTTGTTGATTCCTATAAATATTTGGGTATCTTGGTCGACTCTCTTCTCTCTTTTAAGCTCCATGTGGAAAACTTGGTAAAGAAACTGAAAGTTAAACTGGGTTTGTTTTTCAGAAACAGATCCTGTCTAACCCTGAATGTTAGGAAACACCTTGTATCTGTGACTTTCCTTCCCTCCATTGATTACGGTGACATTATTTACATGAACACTCTTACAAGAACCCTGCAGATGTTGGATGCTGCAGATGTTGTATGCTGTCTATCATGGTGCACTAAGATTCATAACTGGCTGTAACAACCGTACCCACCACTGCACCCAGTATTCACTGGTTAATTGGTCACCATTAACTTCACGCAGACTCTCTCACTGGTACATTTTCATCTTTAAATCACTTCTTGGTCTGCTGCCTTCATACATCTCCTCCTACATGTCTCTGTGTGAGTGCAGCTACGGCGTGCGCTCTCAGGACATTATTACCTGCAGTGTTCCCTCAATGAGGACTGAACTAGGCAAAAGGGCCTTCTCCTACTCTGCTCCTGTTTCCTGGAATATCTAACAAAAAGATCTGAGCTCTTGACCTTGACCTCTCTAAGTGGCTTTAAGAATCTGTTGGACACCTGGCAAGGACCAATGCAGACATGTTCCTGTTTTTAGTTTTCTACATTCGCCTTAGAATCTAGCTGTTTTGTTACAAACCGGATTCCAAAAAAGTTGGGACACTAAACAAATTGTGAATAAAAACTGAATGCAATGATGTGGAGATGGCAAATGTCAATATTTTATTCATAATATAACATAGATGACAGATCAAAAGTTTAATCTGAGTAAATGTAACATTTTAAAGGCAAAATATGTTTCTTCTGATGCATGCTCAATAATCCAGGTAGAAAAATCTAAAAAAGTTAAATCTGGTCCTCTGGACATTCAAAAAAAAAACAAAACAGCAAAATATGTTGATTCAAAATTTCACAGTGTCAACAAATCCCAAAAAAGTTGGGACAAGTAGCAATAAGTGGCTAGAAAAAGGAAATTGAGCATATAACGAACAGCTGGAAGACCAATTAACACTAATTAGGTCAATTGACAACATGATTGGGTATAAAAAGAGCTTCTCAGAGTGTCAGTGTTTCTCAGAAGCCAAGATTGTGAGAGGATCACCAATTCAACCATTGTTGCGCAGAAAGATAGTGCAACAATACCAGAATGGTGTTACCCAGCGTAAAATAGCAAAGACTTTTAAGTTATCATCATCAACCGTGCAAAACATCATCAAAAGATTCAGAGAATCTGGAACAATCGCTGTGCGTAAGGGTCAAGGCCATAAAACTCTACTGGATACTCGTGATCTCCGGGCCCTTAAACGTCTTTGCACCTCAAACAGGAATGCCACTGTCAAGGAAATAACAGAATGGGCTCAGGAATACTTCCAGAAAGCATTGTCAGTGAACACAATCCACCGTGCCGTCCGCCGTTGCCAGCTGAAACTCTGAAGCCATTTCTAAGCAAGCTCCACAAGCTCAGACAAACTGAATGCAATGATGTGGAGGTGCCAACATCTAATATTTTATTCAGAATAGAACACAAATCACAGATCAAAAGTTTAAACTGAGAGAATGTATCATTTTAAGGAAAAAATCTGTTGTTTCCAAATTTCATGGCGTCAACAAATCCCAAAAAAGTTGGGACAAGTCCATTTTTACCACTGTGTGGCATCCCCCCTTCTTCTTACAACACTCAACAGACGTCTGGGGACAGAGGAGACCAGTTTCTCAAGTTTAGAAATAGGAATGCTCTCCCATTCATGTCTAATACAGGCCTCTAACTGTTCAATCGTCTTGGGCCTTCTTTGTCGCACCTTCCTCTTTATGATGCGCCAAATGTTCTCTATAGGTGAAAGATCTGGACTGCAGGCTGGCCATTTCAGTACCCGGATCCTTCTCCTACGTAGCCATGATGTTGTGATTGCTGCAGAATGTGGTCTGGCATTATCGTGTTGAAAAATGCAGGGTCTTCCCTGAAAGAGATGATGTCTAGATGGGAGCACATGTTGTTCTAGAACCTGAACATAGTTCTCTGCATTAATGGTGCCTTTCCAGACATGCAGGCTGCCCATGCCACAAGCGCTCATGCAACCCCATACCATCAGTGATGCAGGCTTCTGAACGGAGCGTTGATAACAACTTGGGCTATCCTTGTCCTCTCTGGTCCAGATGACATGGCATCCCAGTGTTCCATAAAGAACTTCAAATGGTGACTCATCTGACCACAGAACAGTCTTCCATTTTGCCACACTCCATTATAAATGACCCCTGGCCCAGTGCAAACGTCTGAGCTTGTGGAGCTTGCTTAGAAATGGCTTCCTCTTTGCACTGTAGAGTTTCAGCTGGCAACGGCGGATGGCACGGTGGATTGTGTTCACTGACAATGCTTTCTGGAAGTATTCCTGAGCCCATTCTGTTATTTCCTTGACAGTGGCATTCCTGTTTGAGGTGCAGTGACGTTTAAGGGCCCGGAGATCACGAGCATCCAGTAGAGTTTTACGGCCTTGACCCTTACGCACAGCGATTGTTCCAGATTCTCTGAATCTTTTGATGATGTTATGCACGGTTGATGATGATAACTTAAAAGTCTTTGCTATTTTATGATGGGTATCACCATTCTGGTATTGCTGCACTATCTTTCTGCGCAACAATGGTGGAATTGGTGATCCTCTTACCATCTTGGCTTCTGAGAGACACTGACACTCTGAGAAGCTCTTTTTATACCCAATCATGTTGTCAATTGACCTAATTAGTGTTAATTGGTCTTCTAGCTGTTCGTTATATGCTCAACTTCCTTTTTCCAGCCACTTATTGCTACTTGTCCCAACTTTTTGGGGATTTGTTTACACTGTGAAATTTTGAATCAACGTATTGATTAAACTTTTGATCTGTCATCTATGTTATATTACGAATAAAATATTGACATTTGCCATCTTCACATCATTGCATTCAGTTTTTATTCACAATTTGTTTAGTGTCCCAACTTTTTTGGAATCCGGTTTGTATATTTATTGTTCTGGATAAAATTTTACAAGACAACAGGCTATGCTAGTTTATCTTAACATTAGCAAAATGCTAACTTGAGAGACACGTAGCTAATGACAAGCTGGTTGGAGGATTAAAGATAATTCATTATTCATTTGTTTTACAGATCAGTTAAAATGAACTTACCATGCTCTATATTAGGGCTGCAACTAACAATTATTTCAATAATCAATTAATCGGACAATTATACATATAATTCTTTCTAGTAATCAATGAAACCGCAAAAATAAAACAAACAATTTTTTTTAATTACCATCTCTTTATTACAAAATTTGATTGACAGCAAATTGCACAAAAAAACCGGTTGCTACTTGACTATTCTGTTTGTAAAATATTGAATAATTAAAAAATAAAACGTTAGTTAAATAGTTTTTAAAAAATGTAGACAAAAATATATACAAATGTATGCTTTATACCTGCACAATATGTAGCTACTTTGTTAAATGTGTCCTTGAGGGAAGAGTGTAACCTGGATTAAAAGTGTGGATTACTGTAACCTGGATTAAAAGTGTGGAATATTGTAACCTGGATTAAAAGTGTGGCTCATTGTAGTGAAGCCTTCGTTTTCAACCATCAACAGAGGCCTCGTGTCAGTGATGATCATTTGAGGATCTTTCAGTGATGACAGCTGCTTGCTGTGGTGTCCATGATGTCTTTCCATCATGAAGGCTGTCATTGTTTGCTGTTTTCTGGAATGAGAGAGTATATATATATATATATATATATATATATATATATATATATATATAATAGCATCAATTACAGCAACTCAAGAAATTTCTTGTTGGGGACTGCCATGCAAATGTGTGCTATTACTTTTATTGGCATTTCGAGTTACCATGGCGACGTAATTTGCAAACAAAGATGCAGTATTTCACCAACCACAGGAACTAGTTGGTGACTGCCCACTTATTATCCTACACCTGAAAAGCATATCTTTTTCAACTTAAATGCAGCCCGGACTGGAACGTGGACCCCAACAAAAGTTATGTCAAAACGACCAGCCTGGCGTCGGGAAGTGTGCAATTACTTTTATTGACATTCGCAATTACCATGGCGACATATTTTGCTAACAAAGATGCCAAACTTACCATAGGAAATGGATAGGAGAAAACTCTTCACAGAAACTGAGTAACATATGGAGCCATTTTGGTTCAACATGCAAGGAAAGCATTGCCTTGCGAAGCATGCATGCAACCTCCATGCAATGCATGGAAGGCACCTATTATTACCCATTGTTATTATTAATTAGTAAAAATAATAATGAACATTAATTATTTATAGTAATCATTATTATTAATAATTAATATTAATATTAAATATTTATATGCATATTATTCATATTAATATTAATTAATAATATATTAATGATTGTTAATATTAATAATAAGTATTTAGTATTAATACTAATTATTAAAATTAATAATAATTTAATAATAAATAGGCAGTCTTGATTCTACTCTCCTGAGTGTCAACTTACTCGTCTTTCAACTTTATGCAGCCCGAAGCACAATGTGCACCCCCACAAATGTTATATCAAAATGACCGGCTTGGCCCTGTGATGTGCGCTATTACTTTTATTGCCATTCAGAGTTACCATGGTGACATATTTTGCTAACAAAGACACCTAAATTCTTAATAGGAAATGAATGAGAGAACACTCCTCACACTAACTGCTGCTGTCAAGTCACATGACAGAGTGAACAAGCAGGTTCCTGATGAAAACAAATTTACTGTTGGATTTGTTTGAAACTCACAGAAAGTAATCATCAGATAAATGTCTAGAATGATTAAGTTTTGGAGCCATTTTGATCCAAGATGGCTGCCACGGCTACCGCAGCAAACACAAAATTGACTATAACTCTGCCATTTTTAGAGATATTCATCTGAAATTTGGTAAAGTGGTAGCTGAGAACGAACCCAAACAACTTTTACTATCAAATCAAGACTTTAAATCAGCCACGGCCTGGCAGCCCCCATCAAAGTGTCTCCAGGAACTTTCTAGTTCTGATTATTCTGATTGGGCAGCACGGTGGCGCAACTGGTAGAGCTGCTGCCTCTCAGCGAACAGGTCCCTGGTTCAAACCCCGGTCCAGGGGCCTT
>NC_056502.1:39969-53926 GCF_014905685.2 Nematolebias whitei | reverse complement strand
CTTAATACCAGCAACCAGCTCTTTTCTTGTCCTACTCAGCTCCTCTGAGTTTCCAGACCTGAAGGCAGTGTTCCTGGCTTCCAGCAGGGTACGCACCTCTGCATTCAGCCAAGGTTTTCTGTTTGGGTAGCTTTTAACATTTCTGATAGTGGAGACTGTGTCAGTACATGTACTAATGTAACCCAGTACTGAGGATGTGTATTGGTCAAGATCAAGCGAACCTCCATTTTCAGCAGCTTCTCTGAAAACCTGCTAGTCTGTTCGGTCAAAACAATCTCTCAGTATGGGGCCACTGTCCTGGCTCCAACACTTAACTTTCTTTTGTACCGGTCTGGAGCGTCTCAGTGGGGGCATGTAAGCAGGAGCCAGGAAGATTGAGATGTGGTCTGACAGTCCTAGGTGGGGGCGGGGTTCGGCTTTGTATGCATCTTTTACGTTCGTGTAAACACGGTCCAGCGTGCGGTCTCCACGTGTCGGAATCGTCACATGCTGATTAAAGCTTGGGAGACAGTCCTTTAGATTCACGTGGTTAAAGTCTCCGGCTACCACGTACAGAGCCTCGGGGTGTTTGTTCTGCACCGAGCTGATGATATCATGAAGCTCCTGCAGTGATTCATTAGCATTAGCGTCCGGAGGAATGTAAACAACTGTGATAAAAGTCACTGTGAACTCTCGGGGTAGATAATGTGGCCGACATTTCACTGTTATTTGCTCCAAAGCCTTCGAGCATGAGCTATTTACAACAGTACAGTTCGTGGACCAACTTTTACTCACGTAAATGCACACTCCGCCCCCACGTGATTTCCCCGTTAGCTCGCTGCAGCGGTCCGCTCGAAAAAAAAGTCTGTCATCCAGCTGGAAGACTGAGTCCGGCGTTTCGCTTGTAATCCACGTTTCCGTGAGGCAAAGCACCGCACACTTCTTCATCTCTTCTGAGGCGCTCGCTCTCAGACGAAGTAAATCCATCTTGTTGTCCAACGAGCGGACGTTCGACAGAAAGAGAGACGGCATGGGGAGTTTACCGGCTTTAGCGTTAGCTCGTAGCCTCACCATAACCCCCGCCCGGCATCCTCTCCTCTTAAGCCGGGAGCAGCGCTTCCTCTTCTGCCCGCTGGAACGCCTCTGCTGCAGCTTCCAGGTAGATGACTTTAAGATCTGCATTCTGCCGAGCGTAGCTTTGAGTTTGTTGCTGATTTCTGCTATATTTCGTGGCAAATCCGCTCCTATTCTCATCAGTTCGGTTCGGCTATAGTTCACACGCATAAATCGCGCGGAGTCAGGCACAGAGTCAATATCAAAACTTCTAAAAACTGGGATTTTGGAAACTCTTTGGAAACTGGAAACTCTTGGGACATTCCATGTCCCAAGAGCTAGCTTTTGCCCCTTTTCCACTATCACGGCGCGGGTCGGATATTTCCGGCTTGACCCGTGTTTGAGGACTTTTCCATGGTTCTTGGGACCAGCTCACCTCCCAGAATTCTGGCCCGGCTTTTCAAGGGGTCCAAACGAGCCGAGCCGTGACATCAGAAACACTGTCGGTCACTGATTGGTCGGGGGAGGAGTCTGTGGAGTCTTTCCAAACAACCCGATCCGCCATTTTTTTCTCTATGCTTGCCATTAGCGATAACTCGAGGAGCGTATCATTTAGTATTTTGAAGCTATACAAAAACAATAACATCAAATATAATAATAATAATAACAAAACAATAATATCAAAGCCGTGGTCAAATGCAGAAGTGCAGGTGTTATTGTGCTTGGTGGCTGACGAAAAAAGTCAAAGCGAGCTAGATGGAGGATTGGAGGGTGGTTTGGACACGGCCACTGCTCTACTTGAATCATTTATAGAAGATGGTGAGTGTTTTCTAACTTTAAACATATTTTAAGTTACTCATCCCATCGGTTCTAAACATATTTTTAACTAACAAAAGAGGCTGACGCCATAATAGGACAACGTAGGTGCTACGATGCTAAGCTAATTTGCATAAACGCTAACTGTCCTCGGGTCCCGTTTCTCACTGTATTTTATCCAGAACGTATTTCAGCGCGTGACGGTTCGTCTCTAAACTCCACATTAAACCCTCCAAGACTCCTGGCTTCTTCTCCTGCTCCATCAGAGGAGTCTACACCTGACAGAGCTCCATCACAGCCCAGCTGCACCTCACAGAGCAGCACAACGCTGCAGCTTCTGTGCTCGGTAAGAACAGATGCAACATGTTCCACATCACTTTATTCGTGCCAATAAGAACTTGATTTATTTTATTTAAAAAAAATAATAATAAAATGTTGAATAAATACTGAATTGGGATGAAATTATGTACTTTGTACACAGGGTCCCAGTTACAGACAACAAAATGTAAAAGAAAAACAGTAACAAGATCTAAGATATGAATTAAGAAAAATATCAACTAAAAAACATCTACTAATAAAACACTAAGCACTAATAGCAGTAAACAATTAAAACAATACGTCAAACAGCAACATGAACTAGAGTTTGTGCAGCCTCATGAATATCTAACACTGTGAAGAATCACATCATGTAGCTGCTGATTTGTTTCATGTTGCTGCTGATCAGTTTCATGTTGCTACTGATATGTTTCATGTTGCTGCTGATCTGTTTCATGTTGCTGCTGATCTGTTTCATGCTACTGATATGTTTAATGTTGCTGCTGATCTGTTTCATGTTGCTGCTGATCTGTTTCATGTTGCTGTGTTCATTCGTGCTCATCTGTTCACACAGACTCATGTCCGTGCTGCTGTTCGGCGTATTGTGTTTAATGTTTTTATGCTATTAGTGCTTATCATATTTTTAGTTGATGTTTTTCTTAGTTCATATCTTAGATGTTATTACTGTTTTTATTTTATATTTTATTGTTGGATGGAACTGGGACCCTGTGAACATAATTTTGATCCACCACATGAGGTGCATATAACAATAAAGAATATCTGCATCTGTATAATACTTTCTGATTCATATTTCCATTGTTATCATTATATTATTTTGATTATTTTTAAATCAATTTATTTTTCATTTTCTTATTTGATCAGTTTCTTATTATTAATATATCTATTATAGCTGTTAGCTGCACCTTTCTTTGTTTGATGCATTTATTCAAAAACAGTATGTAGCTTGAATTAACCACCTGTTTCTTCTCTCTAGTGAAGAGAAAGAGAAAAGAGTCCAGAAAAGAAAAGTCTTATTTCATCACTGAATGAACATGAAGAACTGAAGCGGACACAGCAGGAACAACACTTGTGTCTTCTTCTGGATGAAGCCCGTGAGACAAGGGACACACAGATACACAATCATTAGTTGGACGCAGTGATTTTTATTTTTCTACATTTTTCACTTCTTACTTTTCCTATTAAACAATTTTTTTCTTAAGTGGTGTCCTTGAACATTACATTTCCTAAACAAATTTTACAATGTTAAGTTCATATAGTATCCTGATGTATGCTCAATAATCCAGGTAGAAAAATCCAAAAAAGTTCAATCTGGTCCTCTGGACATTCAAAAAAACAAAAACAAAACAAAGCAAAAAAAATCTAGAAACGTTTCGTCTCTCATCCAAGAAACTTCCTCAGTCTGAGGTGCTGTTTTCAGCTCAGTCTCTTAAATGGCACCTTCTCAGAGTGGATCAACCAGTTTGCTGCTGACAACCAGAACCAGCTGATCACATGCTCAAGAAGGACCATCAGCCTAACAATGGATCATTAGCACACTGATGGCTGTTTACTGTTCACAGAGGGCTGAGTGATACTAGCAATCACAGCATTGTAAGAGGGGGACAGTTGAACCCGGAGGCTCCACCCCTGTTTAATGATGGACGATTTCTTTTCACAAAGATGGCCTCCTTTACTCCTCTCTCAAACCATCGTTCCTCTCTGTCCAGGATGTGAACATCTTCATCCCTGAAAGAGTGACCTCTGGCCTGGAGATGAGTGTAGACCGCAGAGTCCTGGCCTGATGATGTTGATCTTCTGTGCTGGGCCATCCTTTTGGCCAGTGGCTGTTTAGTTTCCCCGATGTAAGACTGATCACCCTCCTGACACTGAACAGCATACACAACATAACTTTGTTTGTGCCGGGGAACTGGATCTTTGGGATGAACCAGTCTTTGCCGTAATATATTTTGGGGTTTAAAAGCCACTGGGACGTTATGTTTAGAAAATAAACGTCTCAGTTTCTCTGATACCCCCTCAACATACGGAATGACCACTGGTCTGGGTTCCTCCTTTTCACCTGATGGCTGACTGGAGTCCTGTTTGGGTTTCTTCTCTGTTTTCAGGAAGGCCCAGTTAGGATATCCACATTGCTCTAGAGCCTGTTTTGTGTAGGATTTCTCCTTCTGCCTGGCTCCTGAGCTAGTGGGGATGCTGTCTGCTCTGTGGTACAGAGTCCTGATGACTCCTAACTTGTGCTCCAAAGGGTGATGGGAGTCAAACTGCAAGTACTGGTCTGTGTGGGTGGGTTTGCGGTACACCTCGGTTTGCAAATGTCCTCTATCCGAGACTGAGACCTCACAGTCCAAGAAAGCCAACCTGCCATTTTTTACATCTTCTCGTGTGAACTTGATGTATTTATCCACAGAGTTGATGTGGTCAGTAAAATGTTGGACTTCCTGAGATTTAATTTTAACCCAGGTGTTGTCAACATACCTGAACCAATGACTTGGTGGTGTCCCTGAAAAGGACGTCAAGGCTCTCTTTTCTACCTCCTCCATGTACAGGTTGGCAACAATAGGAGAAGCTGGAGACCCCATAGCACACCCATGTTTCTGCCTATAATATTGCTCCCCATATGTGAAGTAGGTTGACTGCAGGCGCAGTTTCAAGAGTTGACACAGTTGTTCTGTGGAAAGCGTGGTCCTGCTGCTCAGAGTGGTGTCTGATTTTAATCTTAAACTGACCACCTCTACTGCATCATCAACAGGAATGCACGTAAAGAGTGATGTGACATCAAAAGAGACCATTGTTTCATCAGTCTCCATGATGACATCCCTCACCTTATCCACAAAGTCCATGGTGGACTTTGTGGATAAGGTGAGGGATAAGTGTGGATAAGCACTTTGATAACAGTTTATCTGTTTTAAATTGTGCTCTACAAATAAAGATGACTTGACTTGACTTGGTGTTATGTATGTGGTGTTCTGAGCTGCCAACAAGTTCATAAAGTGTTTGTTTAAATTCATACTGGAAGTTGAGAAGAATTTCCAATTGCATTTGATCTTTAATGGATCCTAAGAAAAAATTACCAGAATCTGCTCAGCTGTTATTATGTTATAAATGTTTTGTTCTAGGATGAAGTGAGACAAAAACAGTCAAAAATTCAGAAAGGACAGTTATCAGTTATCATTGATCAGTTATCAGTTATCGGTCGTACAACTGTGGCACCCGAGAGATTCAGCTGAAAGTCCTGGTGCACCTTTTATTTGGACCTGCAGAGATTTGAACAGCTGATCTGAAGCAAACAGGCAGGAGTTCACCTGAACTGACCCCTCCTGCTGTGTTTGATGGTCTCCTCCTTCGCCATCCATCCATCATCCATCCATCATCCATCCATCCGTCCGTCCGTCCGTCCATCCATCCTCTCCTGCTTCCGGGTCGTGGGAGCAGCATCTTCACCAGGGAGGCACAGACATCAACAGCCACCTCTTCAACTCTTCTAGGACCCCATGGTGTTCACAAACCAACTGACTATTTATTAAGTAACATCCTGATGCTGCTCAATAATCCAGGTAGAAAAATCTAAAAAGTTGAGTCTGGTCCTCTGGACATTCACAAAACAAACAATACAGTTTATAATAAATAAACAATAAATGTTTTTTGTTTGTTTGTTTTGTTTTTTGAATGTCCAGAGGACCAGACTTAACTTTTTTAGATTAATATGTAACAAATTTATGTTTTTAAATTTAATGAAAGACAAATTTTAAAATTTAAGGACAAAATTTAATCTAATTGTTTTCAAGTCTGTAGCTTATTGTAAAAGCAGTTTCAAAGATTACAGGACAGTGTGATGTTTTGTAATTTTAACATGAACCTTGTGCATATCTGTAAATAATAAAAGTGAAGAATTTTTAATACATCTTTATTATAAAAATCTAAACTAAAATGAAAAACACATGGGTTTAAAGCAGGCAGGAAGGCAGTAAGGTAGAATTATGAATCAGGTTTAAAAGTTACAGCTCATGAGGTACTCCATTAGAGCATGACATCTCTTCCACAACATCGTGTGACAAAGTCTTCAGGGTGTTCTTCTTCTAATATGCTTAGTGGTGGCTAGTAAGTAGCTTAAGGGAGTACTACCGCCACCACGTGGTAAGACGAGTTGGATTCTAGTCCCCGCCTACAGAGCCGGTCCAGAAATGTATATGGAAACACAACAGACCCGAGCCGATCTGAACCGACCCGAACTGACCTAATCCGCACTGTGACAGTGGAAAAGGGTCATTTGGTAACCCAGGGTCAGAGCACCGAGGTCCCCGCCTTCAGCCACTTCCCATCGCATCTTGCACCCGACTTATATGGCCCCTCCTGTAGGTGGTGGGCCCACAAGGAGGCAAAGCCATGTTACTCTTTTGGGCTGAGCCCGACCGGGCCACATGAGTGGAGTCCCTGTCACCAGGCACACGCTGATGAGCCCTTCTCCCAGGCCTGGCTCCAGGGTGGGGCCCCGGTAACCAACGTCTGGGCAAAGGACACAGAGTTCCTTGTTTTTGTTTTTCCACAAGTCTTCTGATTTTCTGAACCTGATTAAAAAATTTAAAAAAAAACACAGAAAGAAATGACTGAATGAATGAGCAAGCCTCCGATCCAACCACCTACAGAAATCAGGTCTGAGAACTCTGCCTGCTAACAAAACAAACAACTTTCTCTTTCTTATCCAGGAGGAGCTACAGCAGTTTGCCTGTTCCAAAGAGAAGGTTCACTTCCACAGCAGCTTCAACGTGTGCAACCTGCAGGGGGCGCTAGATCTCCTGCAGGAATTGGAACAGAGAGGGAAGCCTCAACATTCCGTTTGTGTTCCTGCAGCTTCCAGACGCTTGCTACCCATGATGACTCCTTCTACCAGCAGTAAGGAGTAACCTTTTCCTCTAATGTGTTTTCAGAGGGACAGTGTACATTAATTGCTGGAGTACTGAAGTCTGTCATGTAAAATGACCATTGTTAATCTTTGTGTGTGACTTGGTTCTGGTTGTATTTAGGCCACGCTTTCCCATTACTGCCTGCTGACACTGCCTGGCTGTTTGCCACACGATCCGTCTTCCTGTATCCAGAACTACTTCCTGTTTGCAGCTTGGACCCGGCCCTCTACAGCAAACGCCACAGGAGTGTTTATACAGCAGGAGAGGACGGGTACAAAAAAGCTCCAAGCTTTATTGTTGCTACTTAGTTTTTCTGATCACACACAGAGTTGTAGACTTCCACACGTTTTGCTGCTTCTCCCATTACCCACCCAAAACTCCATTGAAACCAATTAGGTATTTCTGCAGAAAAATATGGAAGGCGTATCTGGAGGGCCACATCTGATTGGACAATAAAAAACAAGGTGTATCTAGAGAGCCACATATGATTGGACGATAAGACAAAAGGCATATCTGGAGAGCCACATTTGATAGGACCAAACAAAAAGGTGTTTGTGTTAACCACAGACATATTATGTTTATGGTGTTAACCGGTTCGACATTAGCAGTTTCTCCGGTTCGACATTAGCGGCATCTCTATAACTTCTCTTTCCGCCTCTCTTAACACAGAACTTTCGGTTACATTTCAAAATAAGAGCAACATAAATGGGTAGTGGGGAGGGCTAAATGGTTTTTTTTAAATACCTAGCCATTACATTAAAAAACAAAATCTGTTTTGGTTGTTGAATAATGTGAAAATAGTTACAATCAGTGCAGCACGGGGAGGGAAGGAGGTGTGGAAGGGCCGTACGGATGCCGGAGGTATGGTCCAGGGACATGCCTGAGTGCGATGCATGCCAGGCCGACAAGTCTGCACTTAGGGGGACGAAGGTGAGCAGAGCCGCCTACAACGCTCCAACCACGGAGACGCGAGGTCTCCAATTGATGACTGAGCGACCTTCAGACACGTGGCCCCGGGAGGAACCCGGGGCTGCAAGGTGCGTTTGAAATGTCGATGGTCAATGAGTCCTGCAATTCACATTAGTTCTCGCAGCTAGCTGCGTCCATTAGCACATAAGCCGAATGATCCATTGCTGAGAGTCGTCCGCTTTTCGACATTGAGGCTGGGGCTTCTGGACAAAGGGGTTTCACTTCCACCGCACACCTCCTGGGCGCTCCATTTGCACTGGGTGGCTGGAGGCTTCAAACCCACCGCCGCGGCCCGGGCAGATCGCGGCAGAGACGGGTACCCAGGAATCACTGCGGACGGCTGAACAGGACTGCCGCACTGCTGGGTTTCGGTTCCGAGGTTCAAGCACGTGCCGAGGTTCGCCAAGCGCTGTGTTGGCCCCTGCCAGACCTCCCTCCTGTCGCGCCCGGGCCCACCCCCCCATGCCCCCAGGATGGTCCATGCGCGCTGTGCGTTGAGTGGAGGTGGAGGGGCCGCCGGAGACGCTTCCGACTGGCAGCCACGTTCGGAACTAAGGATTTTCTGGCCCCGCCGTCGCAACCCATGCCGCCTCCGGAGGGGTGCCGGAGGAGCCGCCACAGTGAGGTCCCGCGGCGGTGGCTCCTCCGCCCATCTTTTCTGTCTGGCTCTCACTCAAGATTTTTCATTCAACCTTTATTTAGACAGATAAATCCCATTGAGCCTCGAGGACTCATTTACAAGAGAGACCTGATTTCAACAAAGAAAGATGACAACAATGGACAACAGCAACAACAATAAACAATTATAAAAAGTCAAACTGCAGGGTTTTTTTTTTTTTTTTTTTTTTTTTTAACAAATAGGATGGCTAAAAGGAAAAGGTAACAAAAAAATAACCAGCTAGATTCTAAAGCGAATGTAGAAACTAAAAACGGGAACATGTCTGCATTGGTCCCTGCCAGGAGTCCAACAGAATCTTAAAGCCACTTAGAGAGGTCAATGTCGAGAGCTTCAAATCTTTTTGTAAGATATTCCAGGAAACAGGAGCAGAGTAGGAGAAGGCCCTTTTGCCTAGTTCAGTCCTCATTGAGGGAACTTTGCAGGTAATAATGTCCTGAGAGCGCACGCCGTATCTGCACTCACACAGAGACATGTAGGAGGAGATGTATGAAGGCAGCAGACCAAGAAGTGATTTAAAGATGAAAATGTACCAGTGAGAGAGTCTGCGTGAAGTTAATGGTGACCAATTAACCAGTGAATACTGGGTGCAGTGGTGGGTACGGTAGTTACAGCCAGTTATGAATCTTAGTGCACCATGATAGACAGCATCCAACATCTGCAGGGTTCTTGTAGGAGCGTTCATGTAAATAATGTCACCGTAATCAATGGAGGGAAGGAAAGTCACAGATACAAGGTGTTTTTTACAAGATGGCTGCTTCTGCCCTCCCTCCACTGTTCTCCTTCCTCCTGTTTCGCTCTCTGTGTGTCTGAAGCGCCTGGTACACACCTCCCGAACAAAAATTAAGATTATGAATCTGGTGACATGGACTTTCAACGCAGTCAACAAAATCATTTCAACAAAACGACAGGGTCCTGGAGAACCCGCTTGTCCAGCTGAGACTCACACTGTGGGGTACGTCATGGATCCGTGGGGAGTTTGGCAGCTGATGTACCTCTCAGTCTTGTCTTAGGAGAACCCTGAATATGTTTATATATTTGGATTTATGATAGTCAAGTCAACTTTATTTATAGAGCACATTTAAAAAAGAACCTGTTATCAAAGTGCTTAACAACAACAACAATCAATGAGTAAATTAAAGAGAAAAATATATAAACATATATATATATATATATACACAATACACTAATAATAATAATAACTGAAGAATTAATAAAAAGCATTTAAAAGATAGGGTCACAGATTAAAAAACACTAGGTCAATTTACACTGTATGAAATGCCTGAGAAAACAGATGTGTGTTAAGCAGGGATTTGAAGTGAGGTGGCCTGCCTGATGTTGGGGGGCAGGTTGTTCCAGAGTTTGGGGCCCATGACTGAAAACGCCCTATCTCCTCTGAGCTTCAGTCTTGTTTTTGGAACAGCCAAAAGCAGCTGATCGAATGATCTCAGGGCCCGAGAGGGAACGTACGGTTCCAGAAGCTCAGAGAGGTAAAGGGGTGCGAGGCCATTTAGGCATTTGAAGGTCAACAGAAGAATTTTAAAGACTATCCTCGTACGAACAGGGAGCCAGTGAAGGGAGGACAGAACTAGTGTAATATGTTCAGACCTACGAGTTGCGGTTAAAAGCCGAGCTGCAGCATTCTGGACGAGCTGAAGACATGAGATGGAGGCCTGGCTGATCCCAGCATACAGTGCGTTGCAGTAGTCCAATCGGGTCGTGACAAAGGCATGGACTAGTTTCTCAAGGTCGGGCCTGGACAACACTGGCTTGAGCTTAGCTACCTGTCTTAGTTGGAAGAAGCTTTTCTGCAGAGCAGAGTTGATTTGTTTGTCAAACTTGGAAGTCAGAGTCTAAAACCATCCTGAGATTTTTACCAGACTGCTTCAGATATGGCTGAAGAGAGTCCAGGTTGACAGGATCAGTGGTGGCAGTTGAGCTAGGGCTAAAAACAATGACTTCATTTTTGTCATTGTTAAAACTTAAGAAATTTGAAGCCATCCAGGCTTTAATGTCGTCCAGACATTTTAACAGAGGGTGAATGGAGCAAACACTTGCTGGTTTCACAGGCAGGTAGATCTGATAGTCATCAGCATAGCAATGGAATGAAAGACCATGTTTCCTCAGGATGGACCCCAGTGGGAGCAAATAAAGTGAGAACAGAAGGGGTCCAAGAATCAAACCCTGTGGGACCCAACAAGAAAAGGGTAGTAATGAGGCGGATACATTGTTACCAACCTTGACACAGAAACTCCTGCCACTCAGGTATGAGCGGAACCATTCTAATGCAGCACCTGTGATCCCAACCCACTGTTCCAGCCGTGATATAAGGATACTGTGGTCAACAGTATCATAAGCAGCAGTAAGGTCCAGGAGCACAAGTACCACAAATTGACCAGAATCATTTGAGATCATAATGTCGTTACAAACCCTTACTAATGCTGTTTCAGTGCTGTGGAGTTGCTTAAAACCAGATTATAAAATTTCAAAGATTCTGTTCTCATTCAAAAACTTGTTTAATTGAATGAAAACTATTTTCTCCAAGATTTTGGACAGGAAGGGAAGTTTTTGAGATTGGTCTGAAATTTGAGCAAGTCGAAGGGTCAAGTACAGGTTTCTTAATTAACGGATGAACTACTGCATGTTTGAAAACATCGGGAACCACACTTGTCACAATACTACTATTTATAATAGTAAGAACAGAGGGTCCAATCGTGGGTAGAACTTGTTTGAAAAACTACGCAGGAATGGGGTCAGCGGGGGAACCGGAGGGTTTCATCTGACCAACAACTTTGTTCAGAAATGGGAGTGAAATGGGTTCAAACTGTTTGAAGACAGCTGAGCAAGGGACAAAGACAGAGGGATCAGTTGTGGACTGGGGGATGGATAACCTAATCAACTGTACCTTATCAGCAAAGTATCTGGTAAAGTAATTGCACATGACAATGCAGGCCTCCATGCTGGCAGACCGAGGCACGTTTAAAATGGAATTTACAGTATTAAAAATAACGTGGGGATTATGACTGTTTGAAGCAATGATTTGGGAGAAGTATTTGTTCTTTTCAGATTTAACGATGCTCTGATAATCTTTCAAACACGTTTTTAACATAATAAAAGAAACCTGCAATTTGTCCTTCTTCCACTTGCGTTCAGCTCTCCTGCATAGATGTTTGGCCGCTCGAGTGGTCGCGTTCAACCAGGGGTGTGGTGCCCACTTTGGTCGCCTGATTTTTAGCGGGGCCACGAGGTCTAAGATCTTAGAGCAGGTCACATCATACCTACTGAGCAGCTCCTGCATACTAATACAGGCAGAGGTTTCAGGGACTGAAGCCTTGAACTCCTCCACTTGGGGTAGGACCTCCTCCCTGACCCGGAGAGGGCACTCTACCCTTTTCCGGCTAAAGACCATGGCCTCGGATTTGGAGGAACTGATCTTCATCCCGGCCGCATCGCATTTGGCTGTAAACCGCTCCAGCGAAAGCTGTAGATCACGATCTGATGAAGCCAATAAGACCACATCATCTGCAAAAAGCAGAGACGCAATCCTAAGGCCACCAAAACGGATTCCCTCAACACCTTGGCTGCGCCTAGAAATTCTGTCCATAAAAGTTATGAACAGAATCGGTGACAAAGGGCAACCTTGGCGGAGTCCAACTCTCACCGGGAACAAGCCCGACCTAACAGCCCGTATCAAAGGGCCCGGTACCCCATACTCCCAGAGTACCCCCCAGAGGGCCCCCCGAGGGACGCGGTCGAACGCCTTCTCCAAGTCCACAAAGCACATGTAGACTGGTTGGGCAAACTCCCACGCACCCTCCAGGACCCTGCTGAGAGTGTAGAGCTGGTCCAGTGTTCCACGGCCAGGACGAAAACCGCACTGTTCCTCCTGAATCCGAGGTTCGACTATCCAACGGACCCTCCTCTCCAGAACCCCCGAATAGACCTTACCAGGGAGGCTTAAGAGCGTGATTCCCCTGTAGTTGGAACACACTCTTCGGTCCCCCTTTTTGAATAGGGGGACCACCACCCCGGTCTGCCAATCCAGGGGAACTTCCCCCGATGTCCACGCAATATTGCAGAGTCGCCTAAGCCAACACAACCCTACAACATCTAGAGCCTTAAGGAACTCGGGGCAAATCTCATACACCCCTGGGGCCCTGCCACCGAGGAGCTTTTTAACCACCTCGGTGACCTCAGCACCAGAGATTGGAGGGCCCGACCCAGAGTCCCCATGCTCCGCTTCCTCAGTGGAAGACGTGCCGGTGGGATTGAGGAGGTCTTAAAAGTATTCCGCCCACCGACCCACAACATCCCGAGTTGAGGTCAGCAGCACACCACTCCCACTATAAACAGTGTTGGTGGCGTACCGCTTTCCCCCCCTGAGACGCCGGATGGTGGACCAGAATCGTCTCGAAGCAGTGCGGAAGTCGTTCTCCAAGGCCTCTCCGAACTCCTCCCATGCCCGAGTTTTTGCCTCAGCAACCACCCGAGCCGCATGTCGCTTGGACTGCCGGTACCCATCAGCTGCTTCTGGGGTCCCACAGGCCAAAAAGGCCCGATAGGACTCCTTCTTCAGCCTGACAGCATCCCTCACAGACGGTGTCCACCATTGGGTTCGAGGGTTGCCGCCGCGACAGGCACCGACAACCTTGCGGCCGCAGCTCTGGTAAGCCACCTCGACAATAGAGGCACGAAACATGGTCCACTCAGACTCAATGTCCCCCACCTCCCTCGGAACATGTTCAAAGTTCTCCCGGAGGTGGGAGTTGAAACTCCGTCTCACAGGAGACTCTGCCAGACGTTCCCAGCAAACCTTCACAATACGTTTGGGTCTGCCAGGTCTGACCGGCATCCTCCCCCACCATCGGAGCCAACTCACCACCAGGTAGTGATCAGTTGACAGCTCCGCCCCTCTCTTCACCCGAGTGTCCAAGACATGTGGCCGCAGATCGGATGAGACGATGTCAAAGTCTATCATTGAACTGCGGCCTAGGGTGTCCTGGTGCCAAGAGCACATATGGACACCCTTATGCTTGAACAAGGTGTTCGTTATTGACAATCCATGACGAGCACAGAAGTCCAACAACAGAACACCACTCTGGTTCAGATCAGGGGGGCCGTTCCTCCCAACCACACCCCTCCAGGTCTCACTGTCATTGCCCACATGAGCATTGAAGTCCCCCAGCAGAACAAGGGAGTCCCCAGAAGGTGCACTTTCCAGTACCCCCTC
>NC_056502.1:25681-39869 GCF_014905685.2 Nematolebias whitei | reverse complement strand
CCGGGAAGTTGCCACATTTTAATTGAGTTGACTTCCGGGTCAATTTAGAGCTTTCTGATTCGTGGATGGGCCAGAACAACCTGAACTCCAGATCTTTGAGATACGCTTTTGTTCCAGATGAGCCCATCGGTCCTGGTACAAAGCGTTGTACATATTTTGAGATTTTCTGCAAATCATCCATTGAAGGAGACAGTATCAACGGTCTCACATGCGTGATTGGTGCAGATTGGTCAAGGCCTGCCCCTACCGCCCATAATGGGGGTGGGGGTGGCGGCATGGTGTCAGGAGGAAGAGGTACATATCGGTGCAGGTCTGTCCCTACCGCCCATAATGGGGGTGGGGGTAACGGCATGGTGTCAGGAGGAAGAGGTGCAAGTGGGTGCAGACCCGTCCTTATCCCCCGAGACGGGGGTGTTGGAACGGGGCTAAGGGGAGGAGGTGTAACAGCATCTGTCTGGGGTGGTTGTGGCTGTTCGTCTCTGAGTCTCAGACCAGCCCGCCCCATATCAGAAATCTGGTTTGTAGCTGTAGCTAGTTTCTCCTCACAAGCTGTCAGGCGCTCCTGTGATGTCTGACATTTCCTTTGTAAATTCAGCCATTGTTGGAGTATCATCGCCTTGTCTGCCTTGCAATCCTCCAGCTCCTTTAATGCGATCTGCAACTGTTTTTGTAGCACACCGTTGTCTAAACACACGGATTGGTACGCACGGTCTTTATTCCTGGCTTCAGATAGTGATGCCTCAAGTGCTTGTATTTTGCTGTTCAGCAAATCAATTTCTGCACGCGCATCTTGCTGTAACTGAAACATCTGTTCATAATGTTTCGTCATGAGGACCTCGTGTTCGCTTCTAAATTGAAGGTGGTGTTCTTCAATTTTCTGAACCAACACTATTTCACTGTCTAACCTTAGTTTGAGGTTATCAGCTTTCTCAACAGCCGCATAGAATGATTCTTTCAGCAAAATTGCAATTTTAGCCAGCTTTTCATAACTTGACTTTGTGATTTCTGTAGAGGTCACACTTTCTGCAACCTCCTTCAGATTGTCCAATAACTCTTTTGGGTTCATGCGCTCTGTCTGATTCATATATGGATGTAAGGACGCTGTCAGAAGCGCTAATGCGTTCTCCAAGCAGTCCGCCATCCCTTTTGGGTCAAAGTCTTTTTCTAACACACCTGTCATGTTCGTTCACTGTGTAGCACTTTATCTGTTTAAAACAGTTGCACGCTTCAGATATTTTACAGGTAAATATTTGTATTCAAGTCAATGAGTTTTCACACTATTTTAGCTTTTTGGGTTTACACAGAAGTACTGTTATAAGTCAACTTATTCAAATGTGGGTACCTTTCTCAGGTTTTACCCCAATTCATGAATATTTAAGTAAATGCTCTCGGCAGTGTTACTTGTATGTGCTTATTTTTCAACAGTTACCAGTTACCAAGCTCTTTTTAGTGTATTTTACTCTAAAGCACTGAATTTTTTATAAACCTGCAATTTTTCTAAAAGTCTCACAGCAATCATCGGTTTAAAACGTTTTTTAAACCGTTCTGTTCCAGAAATTTGCTATTTTAACAGTTACTCATAGAACTAAGTTGTGAAAAGAAAAAGAAAAGTTGATGATGTATCAGGATTAATCAGTCCTTCCTCAGAAAAACTGTTATTCCTGTTGTCCTCCTGTCAGTGGCTTCTATTTAAAATTAAATAGGAAGATTTATTTTTTAGGTGGCAACTTAAACAGAAAAGTTTCTTTTTCCTGATAAGTTTACTCTTATTTAGTGATTTTGCAATTAAACGTGTATTATCTTTCAAGCAAAATGAGTAAACTTTTCAACTCTGTGAATATTTGAACCGTTTCTATTTTTTAAAGTTCCTAACTTTATTTTGTACCTTTATAAGGGATTACCAGTGAATAAAGTCTCTTTGGTAAATGCTCTTTGCATAAATACCTTTATAACTTTTAAAATGCAAGATAACAGTGTTTATTCAGCTAGAGGAAGTTTGTTAACTCAAAAATGCCTTACAGAAAAATAAAAACGTTTAATTTCACTCTTTAAACCTAAAACTGAAGTGAAACTGTGATTTAAAGTTTCTCCAGGAGGGTGTAGTGTTTAGCTTTCTACCAGCAGGAGTCTATGACGACTTCCTGTGACGTTCGGTTGACATCCTGTTGTTAGCCGCTTAGCTTAAAGTTAGCTTCGGCTAAACTCGGTCAAAATCAACATTTCTGAACGAATTTAAGCGTAAACGTGGCGTAGTTTCAACAAGCACGACTTTTATGCATGAACATGAGTTTTCTGGGACAATATTGCAGCTTTATTTAGTGATTTTAAGCACGGCAAAGCTCATTTCCGACATGGAGGAAGTGACGTGACACGTCACTCATCCGGTCGTTAGCTGTTAGCTTAAAATTAGCATCGCTAGCGTTGTTCAAAAACATCATTTAATGACGGATTTTAAACTCTAACGTGGCAAAATTTCAGCGAGTATGCTTCGAAGAACTTAACCAGCGTATCAAAATACACTTTTAAAGCGCTTTTCAGCTTTAAAAAGCAGATTTTATTTCCCTATGAAAACGAATTTTCATTTCCGGGTCACGTGACTGAAATCACCAATGACAGAGCAGCGCAGGGTTGAGAGGAAATGACGTAGCCACGTCAGTCAATTCTCAGCGAATCAGAGCGCTCCACAGCAGCAATATTCAACCAATCACGAAACGTTAAAGCAACTAGCATGCTAGATTAGCATAAAATCATTTCGTCACTTTTTCGTCTTTTAAACTGTCAAAATGCACTTTTTCTGTTAAAAAATGTAACGAATCAACTCTCTGAGCTGCACGGAGTCGGCGCTCCGTGGCACAACGTCTTTTAAACCGTTTAAAACAACTCGTTCGAACTTTTTCCAGAACCGAGCCGGCCAATAGAACCTCCGTCCGTTTGGACCACAGTTTAAACAGAATAACGTTTTCCACAGCTTCATCAGCTTAGTTACACGTAACAGGCGTACAATTTCAGCTTTCATAAAGACTTATGACACTATTTCAGCTTTCTGTGAGCTCCCAAGCATCACATTCCAGCACGCTTAAAACATGCAGCGTTTTGACTTCAAAGCGGCGCAGCTTGAGCTGCGTTCCAGCACAGCTGATACTGTTATTTTATGCCAACATGTAAAAAATCAATCTTTACACGAATTTACAGTCATTTATGAGCACGTTACGGGCCACCAACTGTAGTATGTCATATATGGATATATATTCATACTTTTCACGAGTTCCTCATCTTTCTGATTGTGTAAATGTCGTGCATTGAATTTAACAGAAATGCGAACGAGAGACGTTATTTATCTTTGACCCATCAAATGAATGCGGTCATTTATTTTCAGAATCAAAGTTTAACATCAAACATTTACATTAATTTGGCAAAATATGAAAATAACAGACAAGTTTCACAGATAATGGACTTCAATCACACGGCGGTGATCGAGGACTTTGCTTCAGATATTTCTAAAATATCTGTACTGATTTTAAGGGAAAGCAGAGTTTAAGATGGAAATGGAGATTTATCTTACAGAGAGATTTGTGAGGGAATTAATCTGTTTGACCAGAAACGTGCACGTTCCATCAGATCTCAGCTTGCCCACGGTACACTTGGTCGAAAATAGAACCTTCTACCTGGTTGACGATAAAATCAGCGTCGGCGTAGGGTTCCTTTCTGACTCTTTCAGCGTCTCCGTGAGAACTGCCAAACCCTTAGAGAGTCGTACGAGGTTATCCAAACAGAAATTATAATCCCAAAACGTCTCTGCATTTGGATCCTTTAACTCTCTTCATGAGTTAGAACTCTGTTACACTCTTACACTTTAACTCCATCACTCTTCAGCACTCTGTGTGGAACTCTCAGAGCTCTGCAGCATCAGACTCTCAGCTCCATTAATCTTCAGTGTCTGGCTTCAGACTTCAGACTTTTTTGAACCGGGAAGTTGCCACATTTTAATTGAGTTGACTTCCGGGTCAATTTAAAGCTTTCTGATTCGTGGATGGGCCAGAATAGAGGTGTGTTTTGTGATGTAAGATGTTATTAAAAGTCAAGGATTGTTTTAGTGACAAACAGAAAGATTATTGTAGAACTTCAGACTTCGTGGAGTCTCACTCTTTTTATCTTCTGAAAAAGTTTAAACATGACATTTCTTCTCAGTAAACATTTTAGTTGACCGAGACTCGACCTTTAACATACTTACAAAACTTGCTTATTGCAGACAGAAAAATCAAGAAATGCATATTAACCTGATTTCTTCTTAGAATGAGGAATAAAAATCATTACTTACTGTTTATGTAAAATAAAAATGAGTAGTTCTCTTCAACCTGTAAGCCTTGAGTGAATTAACACAATTTGATTATCAAACATTTGTAAAATAGTAATGATCATAGAGGATTGTCTTTTCTACTTGATTAATTCAAGGAAGAAAGTCTCCAGATGGCTCAAACTGTATTTCTGGATGCAGATCAATGAAATAACAGTCTCTGTCATCTGATCAGATTTGAGGTCAGATCAGGTTCACTACACAGAGCCCGAGCCATGCGTAGAGGTGAGTCCGACTATTTCTAGCCGGAACCTCTCAGCCTCACACACCAGCTCAGGCTCCTTCCCCACCAGTGAGGTGACATTCCACGTCCCAATAGCCAGCTTCCGTAGCCGAGGATCAGACCGCCAGGGTCCCCGCCCTCGGCCACCACCCATCCCACATTGCACCCGACCCCTTTGGCCCCTCCCACAGGTCCACCCCGAATAGCCGAACAGAGCTGGAGATGAAGAGGGGCTGGACTCGCAGGTCAGGCGGTCCATCCGGCGCTGGGACGTTCTCCTTTCTTCGAGGACCAGGAGGGGAGAAGGCAGAATCTCCACCTCCTGGCAGTAGCTTCTTTGTGCCGGCACAGGTTGGATCTGGAACTCGCCGCACCGGATCATGGTTCTGTCCATCTGCGTTAAGAATTTAGGTGTCTTTGTTAGCAAATTATGTCACCATGGTAACTCTGATTGCCAGAAAAAGTAATAGCACACATACCAGGGCCAAGCTGGTGGTTTTTATATAACATTTGTGTTGGTGCACATTATGGCTCGGGTCGCATTATAGTTGAAAGAAGAGTAAGTTAACTTACTCTCAGGAGAGTAGAATCGAGACAGCTTGTTTATTATTAAATTACTATTATTGATAAATATTAATATTAATAATTATTAATTATTTAATACTAACTACTAATTATTAATATAAATAATTATTAATATATTATTTATTAATATTAATAATATTTGTATTAATAATTTGTATTAAAATAATTATTAATATAATTATCACGGGGCCGAGCCAGTCGTTTGATAACTTTTGTGGTGGTAGACATTGTGGTTCAGGCTGCATTAATGGAGATAGAAATGTAGACACACTTCTGACGTGAGAAAAAATAGGTGCCTGTCATGCATTTGCATGGCGGTCCTCAATTAGTAGAGCGGCATATTCTCTGCTTGGTTCTAGATGCCTGCTTTAAAGTACGTAACTCAGAATTGAACCAAGGAGCCAGTTTTCTTTGATTTTTCCTTTGACTTTCTTTATCAATCAATCAATCAATCAACCGTTATTTATACAGGTAAATCCCATTGAGCCTCGAGGACTCATTTACAAGAGAGACCTGATTTCAACAAAGAAAGATGACAACAATGGACAACAGCAACAACAATAAACAGTTATAAAAACTCATACTACAGTTTTTTTGTTTTTTTTTAACAAATAGGATGGCTAAAAGGAAAAAGGTAACAAAACAAAAACAGCTAGGTTCCAAGACAAATGTAGAAAACTAAAAACAGGAACATGTCTGCATTGGACCCTGCCAGGAGTCAGCGGAGCAATTTTATCAAGCGATATTTGCACTGAAGTTGTAAAATTATCAACTAGATGATCTAAGTCACCTTTCTCTGATGCATTACTCTGCAAGACAGAGGAAAACATTGATGGAAGAGATTGTTTAAATTTGGTTACATCATTTTCTGATAAGCACCTGCTGAGATGAAATTTACTCTCAGTGACTGTGTAGTCATTTAATGTAAACTCAAAGGTTATTAAAAAATGGTCGGACAGAATAGGATTTTGAGGAACTATTACTAAGTCCTTAACCTCTATACCGTAGGTCAGAACTAAGTCGAGTGTGATGATACGAATGAGTAGATGTGCGGACGTTTTGGGTAAAACCAAATGACTCTATTAAATTATTAAAAGCTATGCTTAAGCTATCGCGTTCAACATCTACATGAATATTGAAATCACCCATTATTATGACTTTATCAGTGTTTAGTAGTAAGTCAATTCATCACTGTATGGCAGCTGCAGATACAGCAGGACATGAAATTACTTTTACACGGATGATTTTTTCCCCTTGATGGTGCAGGTTGATTGTTCTGGGCCTGAAACATTTTGATGGGGCGGTTCAATTGGATCAGCTTATCAGCTCCTACCTCCTCTGTAAAAGTCGATGGAGCATCAGGAAACATATCCGAGAGATGAGTGGTCTAAGAGCACCACATGACAACGTCATTAAGGTATTATCTCGTGTATGATTCATTCATTCAACGTTTATTTAGACAATGGCATCACACAAAAATGAGTGGCATCATACTTTTCTGTATTGAACTGGTAGCAGGTGAAGATAAATTTATCTGAATGTTTTCAGATGTTCATGACATATGGAGTCATCCCTTCAATGCCCACAGCTGCCAGCAGGGTCCAGCCAGATGACCAGCGCCCCCCGGTGGACAGAAATAACTCCAACCCTCCCAACTGGCTTAAGGTTAAGGACTGTAGATGGTCACTAGTGTTGTATTACTCATTATCTGTACACTAACCCCTCAGTCACCTGTCAACTTGACTTCTAACAAGGTGGAGTCAGTTCCTCTGGATGAGTTCTTCTTGTTGAAACGTTTTGTCTTTTATCCAAAATACGTCTTCAGTCTTTCTCTTTTACTAAGATCATGTGCAGAGTATCCTGTGTACTTTTACTGTGGTCATGTACAAGTGGTCAGGTGTAGAAAAAGTCAAAATATTTCTCTACTTTAATCCCAGTCTTAAATTCTCTGCGAGAGCCTCTCTTGTAAAGTGTGATGAGGAGGAAGAGGAGGAGTAGGAAAAATATCCATTCTATTCATTCATTCAACCTTTATTTAAACAGATAAATCACATTGAGCCTCGAAGACTCATTTACAAGTGAGACCTGTTTGGACAGACAAAAACAATGGTTAACTGGACACATGTAGGAGTTGGAGGCGAAAAAAATTCCTATCAGACTTTTTTCTTGGCTGAGAAAAACCCCTAATATTGAAAAAACACCTCGCATAAACAAGCACATATTTACGTAGACATTCTGCAGAGCAGGAAGAAGGAAGAAAGAAGAGACGAGAGCGGTCAGCAACGCCTACAGATGCTCTCGAGGTCACTGTAATCAGTCAATGTCCTCCGGTGAGATCCATAAACATTCTCGAGGTATGTCGAAAAATGGCCAAGAATAACCTCTATAAGAATCCAGAGTCCTGAAATGATGACACAAAGTTTTTTCAGCGGGGTTTCATCTGGTTATCAGTTGGAAATTTCTCAGGGAGGGGGTGGTGAGCGTCAGATCACATTTTCTCCAGGCGACTTTAGATAAGATGGCCTTCAAGGACAACCAAGGCGACCAAAATTTAGATAAACACACAGTTGTTTTGGGGACAGGTAAAACTTAATGACATCAACCTTCAGTCCGTGTCGGTCTACTCGGTTCCGAAATGTCCAAATTAACATGGCCAACACCAATGGAAACGTGTCTGAGTAAAAATCCCCAAGATCTGATCCATTCAGCCCAAAACATTTGAGTCCGGGTACTCCAGAACATGAACCAAGCCATCATAAAGACAAGCAGCGTGATCGGGTCCAAATTTGCTGCTGACAACTTCCTTGATTGTAGATAAAACCAGCACCAGCTGAATCCAAAAAAAGCAGGAACCAGTTATCGAAAATCCAATTAAATATGCGTCCTTAACATCCACAGATGGCAGCAGAGATGGACACATCATCAAGTCTTCCAGTCAATGAGATATCCAGCTGCGTACGTGCCAACAGGGTAAATCGGCTCGCCCAAAGCCTGTCTTCTCTTCAAGAAATGTTGTAAATTGAGATGAGAGACCAACTGGTCGAAACACGTCCATAATTATGGTTCGGAAGAAATGCAAGAGAGCCTCAGAAGCAGTTTCACAGACAGACGGAGAAGCAAAGCGGAGAGGGAGGGAGAAGCATCCGATCTCGTGGGGAGCGATTGGTGAAGTGTGAGCTAGCAGCTCTTGAAAGAGTCTGAAACTCCAAGCAGTCCACAAGATGACTGACTGAGAACATTTGGTCATAGTAAAGTATGTACTGTAGTGCAGTATAGGAATGCGCGATATATGCGGTACACGGTAGAAACAATAGACATTTAGCCTATGATGGAGATGTTTTCTACCGGCTAACCACAGTAATGCTGGGTCTGATGTAAAATCAGAGTTGTCAGATTTAATTGTTGCATTTTTTAAGTTGAAAACTGCGTAAATGGTGTTAAATTATGTTTTCTTCGAGAGCTAAGTAGCAAAGCCACACGATAACTACGGCCAGCTTGCCGTACTGTTGCCGTATTCGGATGCATGCTCAAAACGCTCTGTTCCATCAAAAGTTAAAATAAGTGTTTTTCAGCTTTTGAGAGTGCATTTGTGATTAAAAAAAGGGTTAAACCTGCTCTCTGATCAGTGAAAAGAATGCTGTGTTGTGTGATTTTACTGCTATACCCTGTCTGGTCAAAGCCACAGAGGAAACTGGTCGCCATTTTGTGTCAGCTCTCCTTAAAGCGGAAGGAAATGCCCACTGGAGGGTTGGAGGGTTAAGTGCTTTCACTGCACACATTTAGGTAAAATACTGTTCTATTGCTGTTCACTTCTTAAGTTAGAAGACTAGGAACTATTAAGAGTTAACAACATTATTTTATTTATGGCTAAAACTACATTTGATATCTCCTGATGCATGCTCAATAATCCAGGAAGAAAATTTTAAAAAAGTTCAATCTGGTCCTCTGGACATTCATAAAAAAAAAGCAAAACAAAACTAAAACAATTGTAGAAACGCTTCGTCTTTCATCCGAAAGACTTCCTCATTCTGAGGTGCTGAATTCAGCTCAGTCTCTTAAATAGCACCTTCTCAGAGTGGATCAACCAGTTTTGCTGCTGACAACCAGAACCAGCTGCTCACATGATCAAGAAGGACCATCAGCCTAACAATGGATCATTAGCACCTGATGGCTGTTTACTGTTCACAGAGGGCTGAGTGACACTAGCAATAACAGCATTGTAAGAGGGGGACAGTTGAACGCGGAGGCTCCACCCCTGTTTAATGATGGACGGTTTCTTTTCACAAAGATGGCCTCCTTTACTCCTCTCTCAAACCATCGTTCCTCTCTATCAAGGATTTGAACATTTTCATCCTTGAACGAGTGACCGCTAGCCTGGAGATGAGTGTAGACCTCAGAGTCCTGGCCTGTGATTCTCACAAATCACTTCCATCTTATGGTTTAGCTCGTAAATCAGCTGATTTTGAGTCCTCAAATCACAAACCAAACCTTCCAAAGCAAGCAGCCTGACGAGGGCCAAATTAGCTGCAGCTGTCTTATTTGTATGTTGATAGACCAGGAACCAGCCGATTCCGAAAAGCAGGAAACCTGTTATCATAAATCTGATTGTATATGTCTTCGGCATCCTCCTGAGATTCTCAGCGGAACATGAGGGCTCTCCAGGACCCTGTCTTCTGTATTCTGGTTGTGTTTACTGACCTTGAACCTATTTTAAGTAGTACAACTGAAAAATGTTGAAAAATATTTAAAAAAAAATGAAACAAAAGCAGTTACATTATAAAGGGATATAAAATAATAACCTTTTCAGTAACCTGGTAACTAGTTTCCCCTATATTACTTGCCTTGGCAGGCCGCTCATCTCTTCCGTGATTTTTGTTGATGGGATGGTGGGGCGGAGATGCTTCTGTTTGTGTGCTATTTGTGCAGACAGTTTTTGAGCGTGCGGAGTGGGGTGGTGGGGGACGGAGCGCTGTATCTTTAGTTTAGCTGTTAAATTCATGGCAAAAATCAATGCAGACATGTTTCTGGTTTTAGCATTTTACACGTTTTATAATGTAGCTGGTTTTATTTTGTTTTTATTTAATTTCTTCTATTTACTTTTTATTTTATATGCTTTTTATATGATTGCCTATTGTTGTCTGTACCTCATCTGTGTTCTTTGTTTATATCAGGTCTCTTGTAAATGAGTCCTCGAGGCTCAATGAGACTAACCTGGATAAATAAAGGTTGAATGAATTTAGCTCGTATGTACTGTGCACCGCTAGCTTAGCGCTACGTCAGTACCGGCAGTAGTGGATTGGGATTGGGGGGGGGGGGGTATACAATTTGGTAGGCAGGGCGTCAGTTCTGTTGACAGGTCGGGGTGCACTGCTTGTATAATGTTAGGGGAAACACTGGACTAACCCCTACCTGTGAATTAACCTAGACCTCATGCGTTAACTAACCCATCAGTCTCATAACCTCACACTGATGCATTGAAAGGTCTCTAACATTCGCCGTGATTTTTTTCCCCTGCAGAACAGTCAGCAGATCATTCAGAAAACTCGACTCGATGCTACTCGTTACCCCCCCTTCCTCCCCCCTGGCTGCACCCTCAGGCTCCATCCCTATTTTATTAGTAAGTCCCGCCCACCTCTTTCTGCTCACAGGCGCCTTTTCACCTTGGCCCACAATGCGTCTCTGCTTCCTCTGGCCAAAGCCCCATTGAATGGACGGGTGGACACGCAGCCATCTAGCGTGTTGGTACCTGACCCCCCTGCTGTGTCAGGATCCCCGCCTGCTCAGTCTCCAGTCAGAGGGGCCGCCCCTTTGGTTGCTCCTCACTTAGGCCCCACCCATCCCAAGTGTGCTGATGCCATCCAGTCTGACCTCCCTATAGGCCAACAAAACTCTGCACCTCTGCTCTTGCCCCTCACATCCCTGTCCAGCCCTAGCACTACAACTCCCACAATGCCTTGTTCACCTGCTTTACAGGAGCCAGATTATGTCCTTTTGCAGATGGTGTGGTTGCCTTCAGCTCCTTGTTTCACCACGACCTCCCAGCATGCACTGGGACCAGAGCTCTACAAACCAATCAGTGCAGAGCAGCAGGAGCAAAATGTCAGAGAGCCATACTCTTTGTTTGAGAAGGAGGTGAAATCGAAGCTGAGAGACGAGGAGGAGGAGGAAGAGAGCTCTGCATCCACTCTTAGTCTACTGTCTTCCTGCACAGGAGACAAAGAGGAGGAGAGGGAGGAGCAGAACTGGGCTCTGATGGCTGTTGGCCAAAATGGAGAGAGAGAGGATGGAAACCCTGAAGGACACGAGGAGCAGGAGAAGACTGAGGACAAGGAAGACCACCAAGTGGACAAAACATGCGGGGGGAGAGAGGGACAGGGAGAGCAGGGCAGTGAGGAGGAGGACAGGAGGGAGGCAGGGGGAGGAGAGAGAAAGGGTAATGGAGACAAGGACCACCAGGGTGAGGATGAGGAGGAAGAGGATGAAGAAGAAGAAGAGGAAGAGGATTTTGATGACCTAACACAGGATGAAGATGAGGAGGAAGTAATGTCATCAGCATCAGAGGAGTCAGTTTTGTCCATTCCAGAGTTGCAGGTAAACAAGAAGTTGTCAGGTTGGTGATGATGTGGTCCAGAACTGCTGTCGTGACTACAGTTCACAACAGTACGCATTTCCCTGTGTCTGTCCCACAGGAGACAATGAAGCAGCTAACATGGTTGGCCACAGAGCGTCGTCTCTGTGTGGACGGAGACTCTGAGGACGACCAGTCTCCCACCTCACAGGAAGATGAGGAGGAGGAGGAGGAGGAGGAAGATGGGTTGAAGGCTGAAGATGTTGGAGAGGTGCAATGCTTCAAGACAGGCTTGGGTGAGGGTGAGGAGACACCACACGGAGAGGGGACTCCCAGAGGAGGACGAAAGTGTCCAGGACGAGGACGAGGACAGCCATGTATGCGACAGAGACCTTGTATTCTGCTGCGAAGCATTGCTGAAAACTAAATGTTACTCTTTTTTTGTGTTGTTTTGGTTTTGGCGGTCTCCTGTCCTACTGTGCTGTGTCCTTGCTGTCCCTCTTCTCTATTGTCTCCTGTCCTACTGTGCCATATCCCTGCTGTCCCTATTCTCTATTGTCTCCTGTCCTAATGTGCCATGTCCCTGCTGTCCTTCTTCTCTATTGTCTCCTGTTCTACTGTGCCATGTCCCTGTTGTCCCTCTTTTCCATTGTCTCCTGTCCTACTGTGCCGCTTCCCTGCTGTCCCTCTATTCTGTTGTCTCCTGTTCTACTGTGCTTTGTCCCTGCTGTCCCTTTTTTCTATTGCCTCCTGCCTTACTGTGCTGTGTCCTTGCTTTCCCTCTGTATTGTCTCCTGTCCTACTGTGCTGTGTCCCTGCTGTCCTTCTCTACTGTCTCCCATCCTACTGTGCTGTTTCCTTGCTGTCCCTCTATTCTATTGTCTCCTGCCTTACTGTGCTGTGTCCCTGCTATACCTCTTCTTTATTGTCTCCTGTCCTACTGTGCCGTGTCCCTGCTGTCCTTCTCTACTGTCTCCCTTCCTACTGTGCTGTGTCCCTGCTGTCCCTTTTTTTTATTGCCTCCTGCCTTACTGTGCTGTGTCCCTGCTATACCTCTTCTTTATTGTCTCCTGTCCTACTGTGCCGTGTCCCTGCTGTCCTTCTCTACTGTCCCCCTTCCTACTGTGCTGTGTCCCTGCTGTCCCTTTTTTCTATTGCCTCCTGCCTTACTGTGCTGTGTCCTTGCTGTCCCTCTGTATTGTCTCCTGTCCTACTGTGCTGTGTTCATGCTGTCCACCTTTTCTACTGTCTCCTGTCCTACTGTGCCGTGTCCCTGCTGTCCCTCTTTTCTTTTTTTTCCTGTCCTACTCTGCCGTGTACTTGTTGTCCCTATTTTCTATTGTATCCTATCCTACTGTGCTGTGTTCATGCTGTCCCCCATTTCTACTGTCTCCTGTCCTACTGTGCCGTGTCCCTGCGGTCTCTTTTCTACTGTCCCTGCGGTTTCCGTCTGTCTCTATTGTGCAGGTCGCAGCCGTCCCCTTCGTGGTCTAACAAGAACCCGTCAGGAGCGTTACAGTAAAGATGCAAACAAACTGCCCCTGCTCTACGACGAGAACATTCTGGAGAATGATCCTCTCAGAGAAACTAAAGACACCGCATTTGCTCAGAGTTACCTGAACAGGGTGAGACACTTGCTCGTTACCTGAACATAGTGAGACGCTCGCTCGTTACCTGAACAAAGTGAGACACTTTCTTGTTACCTGAAGAGAGTAAGACACTCACTTGTTACCTGAACAGGGTGAGTCACTTGCTTATTACCTTAAGTGAGTGAGGTACTCACTTGTTACCTGAACAGAGTGAGGCATTCACTCATTACCTGAACAGAGTTTTACCTTTGCTTGTTACCTTTACCTGAACAGAGTGAGACTCTCTGTTGTTACCTGCACAGAGTGAGACACTCTGTTGTTACCTGCACAGAGTGAGACACTCTGTTGTTACCTGAACATAATGAGACACTCACTTGTTACCTGAACATAGTGAGACACTCACTTGTTACCTGAACAGAGTGAGACACTCACTTATTACCTGAACAGGGTGAGACCCTCGCCCGTTACCTGAACATAGTGAGACACTTTCTTGTTACCTGAAGAGAGTAAGACACTCACTTGTTACCTGAACAGGGTGAGTCACTTGCTTATTACCTTAAGTGAGTGAGGTACTCACTTGTTACCTGAACAGAGTGAGGCATTCACTCATTACCTGAACAGAGTGAGACACTCTGTTGTTACCTGCACAGAGTGAGACACTCTGTTGTTACCTGAACATAATGAGACACTCACTTGTTACCTGAACATAGTGAGACAATCTCTCGTTACCTGAACAGAGTGAGACATATTTTCATTACCTGAACAGGGTCAGACACTTGCTCGTTACCTGAACAGGGTGTGACTCGCACTTGTTACCTGAACGGGGTGAGACACACGCTTGTTACCTGAACATAGTGAGACACTCGCTT
>NC_056502.1:17318-25581 GCF_014905685.2 Nematolebias whitei | reverse complement strand
CTTGTTACCTGAACAGAGTGAGACAATCGCTTGTTACCTGAACAGAGTGAGACACTCACTTGTTACCTGAACAGAGTGAGACACTCACTCTTTACATGAACAGGGTGAGACTCGCACTTGTTACCTAAACAGAATGAAGCACACTCATTACCTGAAAATAGTGAGGCACTCGCTCGTTACCTCAACATGGTGAGACTCTCGCTTGTTACTTGAACTGATTGACACCGTAACTTTCTACTACTTTTTCTTAGCTCGTTTGAGGACTCATGATAATTTACTGTGTGTCGACAGGTGCGTGTGGCACTTCAGGATGCACCTGAGCAGGTTGAGGAGTTTGTGTCTCTGCTGAACAAGTTTGAACAGGTGGACGATGGACATGAAGTCACTCTGCTGTTCAGGAAGCTCCACTGCATCCTGGGAAACCACACAGAACTCCTCAGAGACTTTGCTGCTTTCCTTCATCCAGAGCAGGCACTGCAATGTGGACTGGTGAGCAGGGGGACAGTATGTGGGCAGATGGTGAGCAGGTGTTTTGACAGATGGAAAGGTTGTTGGACAGATGTACAGGTTGTGGGACAGTTGGTGTGCAGGTAGTTGGACAGGTAGTTTGACAGGTTGTGGTGCAGGTAGGCATGTAGTTGGACAGTTTGTGGGATGTTAAAGACATGAGAATTTGTTGAGAATTTAGTTGAACATGTTGTGATATTGTTGCTGAGCAGGTAGTTGGACAGGTGGACAGGTTGTTGGACATTCATTTGGACATGTTGTGGGACAGATGAACAGGTTGTAGGATAGGTGGACATGTTGTGGGACAGTTAGGCATGTAGTTGGACAGGTGGACAGGTAGCTGGACAGGTTGTGGGACAGTTGAATGGGTTGTGGGAGAGGTGGACAAGTTATTGGATAGTTGGACAAGTTTTTTGACATGTACAGGTTGTGGGACAGTTGGTGAGCAGGTAATTGGACCGTTGGACATATTATGGGATAGTTGGACAGGTTTGGGACAGGTAGTTGGAATGGTGGACAGGTTTTGGGACATTTGGACATGTAGTTGGACAGTTTGACAACTTGTGGGACAAGTGGATAGGTTGTGGGTCAGTTGGGCAGGTAGTTGACAGGTGAACAGCTTGTGGGACAAGTGGAAAGGTTGTGGGACAGTTGGACAGGTTGTGGGACAGTTCGTAGAACCTGTCAGGTCTTCTCTCCTGTCTGTGCAGTTCGCAGAGCAGCAGGCATTTGAACGCAGTCGGCGTTTCCTTCGACAGCTGGAGATCAGTTTTGGAGATAATCCATCACATTATCAGAGGATCATCAAAGCCTTGCAGACTGGACCAGACCTGAGCCCAACCAGCATCCAGGAGGTCCGGTGGTTTCACACATTATTGTCCAGATTCAACCAGATGTTGTCCAGTTTACTCTGTTGACAGCATCCATTGAACAGCAGCTGTTTCCTGCTTTCAGTTGAAAACTCAGATGGCAACACTTCTGAAAGGCCACACCCACCTACAAGCTGAATTCTGGGTATTTTTTGATGATCTCCGCCCACCTCCTGCTCACCCGGGGCAGTTTGAAGAAACCCACTGGCTCGAGGAAGGAGAAGGTGGAGAGGGAAGTGGCCAGGTGTCAGGGGGCGGAGTCACTGGGAGCTTTGAGGAAGTGATGCTGCCAGAGCTGGAAGAAGAAGAGGAGGGGCATAAGATCCAGCCAATGACGAGCCAGCGCCAAAGGAGGAAGATGAACTCCCACAGAAACTACAAGGTCTGCAGAGAAGCTGTCATCCAGACGTTTATTTGTTGGAATGTGTCTTTGTGTTGTCTCCGACTCAGTACTGAGGTGGGCGTCTGCAGGTACCTGAATTCATTAATTCATTCATGTTTATTTGATCAATGACGGAACAATAAACAATGTTGCATGATTAAAAACAATGCAACTGTTGTTTTTTACATAGGTTTTCTAGCCACAGGCTAATTTGCAAACCCAGTCCTTGGTTGGACTTTTTTAAAAACAGCTAAAATAGAATTACCAGTAATGTTAATGTTCTTTGTCTGCAGTGATTTTCAAAATAATCTAATTTAAATGTCATAATTGTATTATTATTTTTTCTCAAGTTACATTCATTCATGTTCAACGTTTAGACCTGAAAAAAAAACAAACCTGGACTCATCTGTCCTCACCAGGGTGTCTTTGCCCTCAGAGGGGGTGCTAATTCTCCCACACTTTGCTGCTGACTGCTGACTCAGGCTACATTCACACTGCAGCTAATGCCGCCAAGACATTCTTTCAAACTTGACCCAGTTCAAGTTCAAGAAAATCTCCATGGGGCACTTTGTTTCACCATCACTAGAAACATAAAACATCTAAACTTAAAAAAATTAAAGTAACCGTACATATATCATCACTGTTCAAGATAAACTTGTAACATTGTAGTGTTACATCCATTTGTAAAACTTGTTACATTGTACCATACCATACTACTTTATTAATAGAGCACTTAAAACAGCGACAAGGCCAACCAAAGTGCTGTACAGCAGAAACAAACAAGCAAAGCACACAGCAAAAAGTACATAGATCCAAATGGAAAAAATATAATAACAAAATGGGTAACATTGTAGAATACAGACGGGTACAAAACAAATCACACTGTGTCAAAAGTCAAATTGATCCCTGAGGTACGCCACATGACAAGGGAGCAGAATAGGATTCATGCCCAGCAGTTTTTACAGAGAAAGTTCTGTCAGTCAGATAGGACCCCAACCACTCCAGAGCAGTCCCACCAATGCCTACCTGATGCTGTAGACGTGACAATAAAATGCTGTGGTCCACTGTGTCAAACGCAGCAGTTAAGTCCAGTAAAACAAGAATCACATGATCACCTGAGTCACATGCCAGGAGGATGTCATTAAAAACTCTCAGCAGAGCTGACTCTGTGCTATGGAGAGTTTTAAATCCAGACTGGAACACATCCATGATGTTATGTTCATCCAGGAAGGATTTTAACTGAGCATAAACAATTTTCTCCAAGATTTTTGACAGGAGGGGAAGCTTAGAGATGGGCCTAAAATTCCCCAACACAGTGGGATCGAGACCAGTTTTTTTTTAATAGGGGCTGCACAACAGCATGTTTAAAATTAGCAGGGACTACTCCAGACAACAAACTACTGTTAAAAAGGTCAAGAACCAAGTGTTTAAAACAAGGGAAAACCTCTTTAAGAAAGTGTGGTGGAAGAGCATCATATGGAGAACCAGAAGGCTTAATCTGAGTGACCATGTCCTCTAAAAATGACACAGTCACCAGCTCAAACTGATTGAAAGCAGCAGAGCAGGGGACACACACAGAGGGGTCAAAGTTTGGGCATAAGATGGAAGCCCTTATAGAGGTGACCTTATCAATAAAAAACTGCATAAAATTATTGCACAACTGAGTAGATGATTCAAAACCAGGTGTCTGTGGAGAATTAAGAAAATAGTCAATGGTACTAAAAAGAACACGTGGGTTGTGGCTGTGGGATAAAATCAAGTTAGAAAAATAGTCCTTTTTGGCTGCTTTAACTGTGTCCTGGTAATTGCGCCAACAGTCTTTAAAAATTTGAAGGGACACCTGCAGCTTGTCCTTTCTCCACCTGCGTTCCGCTCTGCGACATTCCTGTCTGACAGCTCGAGCTGTTCTGTTCTGAAGCCATGGCTCATGTTTAAATCCAGGCTGTTTGGTCTTTAAAGGAGCCACAGTATCCAACACAGTCAGACAGGATGAATGGAGCCAAGAACTCAGATCCTCAGCATCAGTTGAGGCAGGTGGACAGAGCTGGCAGAAAACCTCAGTGAACTGACCAGCAGTGGAGGGTTTAATAATCCGACAGCTCTGAGCAGGAATGTGAGTTTTTACAGGAGCATATGTGAGAACAGTCTGGAATGTTATAGGCATATGATCAGAGATTATAGAATCATGAATTTCCAGATTAGACACAGGTGATCCCAAAGAGAGCACAAGATCTAGAGTGTGACCTTTATCGTGAGTAGGTCCAGACACAGAATGCACCAGATTAAAGAGTCAATGAGAATTAAAAATTCTTTTACCAGAGGTTTGTAGATGAACAGATGCTCAGATATATTCATCAATTAACACGGATTCTTCATTTTTCTGGACTGAACAAAACGTACACCGAATCCAAGGAAATGCAAACGTGAGACGTCATTTATCTTTGACCCATCAAAATGAATGCGGTCATTTATTTACAGAATCAAAGTTTAACATCAAACATTTACAGTAATTTGGCAAATTATGAAAATAACAACAAAAGCAATCAATCAGGAAAAATCATACGGCCATGATTTTTCCGTTGCTTCACCACAGACATTTATGAAAACTGTACAATTATGATCTTTTTATCCACACGGCGGTGGATGAGCACTTTACACAGACATTTCTAAAATATCTGGAAGAATTTCTACTTGAGAGAAGAGTTTAAAGATGGGAAGGAAGTTAAAGGGAGTAAGGATGGTGTTTGAGGGAGAGTGTTGAACAGAACGGCACTCTCCGGGCTTTCTTCAGCTTCTTCCTTACAGTACACTTAGGTGGTGAAATCGACTCTTTTACCTGGAGATGTCTCAGGCGAGGTTCCGTTTAACGCACCCTTCAGCGTCTCCGTAGGATGCTGTTACTCGTCCGGAGTAGCGGCGAGATTCTGTCCGACACAAGCTCACCTCAGTGGAAAATGTTATAATCCCATGAAACTCGGAAGAGCTCTGTGGTCATGTCAGGGTCTTCCCGGCTCCCACAGCTACTGCACAGCGCTAGGACATATCAGAACTGTCCGCGCCGCCGAACTTCTCCAACCAACAGAACTGGGCTTCTCCGCGCAGAACTGAACTCATCCCAACTCTCACAGAACCGAACTTCTCCGACCCACAGAACCGAACAGAACTCTGTAGACCAGGAAGTACCGACATTTTAAAGAGCTCTTTTCCCGGTTCATTTGGGAGTCTTCCCATTGGTCAGAACCGACCAGACGGGGTGTGTTTTGTGACGTAAGAGGTTAGAAGACAGCAAGAATTGTTATGGAACAGATCAGAAATGTTCTCACAGACAGAGAGAGTTTTGTTTTGGCGAGTTTTAGAAACAGGTGCCAAAACCCCCCTGTTGACGTCTGAGAGGATATAAACAAGACAGTTGTTCCAACGCATGTCTGCTTCGACTCCTGACCCTGGAACGCACACTTGCTCATTCAAAGACAGAAATCAGAAAATGCATAATTACTCTGTAACAGCTTTAACATGAGTTCTAACTTTGCATGAGAATTAAAAATCATTACACAGTTAATAAAATTGATTAGTTCACTGCAACATCTAAAATGGTTTGAACTAAGGCACTTTGATTATCAACATTTGTAAAATAGTAATGATAATAGAACAGAGAGTGTTCTTCCACTTGAATTTTCAAGAAAGAAAGTCTCAGGATGGGTGAACCTGTATTTCTGGATTCAAATCAATGAAATGACAGTTCCTGTCCCACAAGGTTCTTAAGGTCAAGAGTTTTGACCTTAGGCTTAGTCTTGACATCAGGTTAAGTTCACTACAGGTTTGTCTGGGCAACAAACGTGGATGTTCAAATCACCCATAATAACGAGATGGTCATATCCAGTCACTATTTCAGAAAGAAAATCTGAAAAGTCACTAATAAAATCCCTATTATATTTGGGAACACGGTAGATGACAGCACAGAATGTCGGGTCAGAGCGGCCCACTTCAAAGCAGGTCAGCTCAAAGCTGGTGAAGTGACGCAGTTTAAAACACTGTTTACAACTAAAAACATCTTTAAACACGGCTGCAGTTCCTCCTCCTCGGCCCGATGATCGTGGGGAGTTAAAATAAGAGCAGCCTGTTGGTAAAAGCTCCGACAGAGCAGCTGACTCAACTTCACTCAGCCAAGTCTCTGTAATACAGAGGAAGTCCAGGTTATGGGAGCTGAAGAAATCCCTCAGGATAAAAGTTTTATTGACCAACGATCTGGCGTTCACCAAGCCGATCCTGGCTGGAGCTGGATCGGGGTTGTCGCGCTGAGGGAGGGTCCGACTCAGCTGTGTCAGGTTCAGTGGGTTCACTCCACACCTGCTGAGCCGGGAGGGGGCAGGGGCGCTGACGTCGGGGGACATCCTCACCAACAACACGAACCAGGCAAGCATCCACCGGCTCCAGAAAACGCCAAGGTAGAAACACGCCAGGAAACACTTCAGGAACTGGCTGGGAACCGTTGCGCCATGACAAAAAGGCTTTCAGCCTCACCAGGCGTCCACCGCGTTTGCTGCGGCGGCGATGACGTTTCTGCCGGTGGGGCAGCGCCGGAGCTCGGCACAGGTGAGCTGGAATACCCGACAGAAGTTGGGGTGGAATTTTATGTTCCCATGTATTAAAAGCAGCCACACTGTGGATAAATGGCCTTAGATCTAATAACGTTTGGCGATCATACACCAATAGTGCCTTGACTTCACTTAAAAACAACAGAATAATGAAAAGTACGGAGAGTGAGAGACGACCTGCCACGTACAACGGCGCCATCTTCCCAGATATATTTTGTAGAATTGTAGTATTACATCAAGTTGTAACTGTAGTGTTCTAACATTCTAGTGTTACATCATGTTTTAACATAGATTTACATCAAGTTGTATCATTTTAGTAGTACGAGTTGGAACATTTTAGTGTTACATCAAGTTTTCACATTGTAGTTTTACATCAGTTTGTGACATTAAATTGCAATAAAACAGAACTTCTTTTAATTGGCACTAAATCAATACTAAGTAAACTTGATAGCTTCTCCATTCCGGTTGATAACTCTTCCATCTTTCCCTTCCATCAAGTTAAGAGTCTGGGTGTCATCCTTGATAGCACCCTCTCCTTCTCCTCCCATGTCAATAATATCACTCGGTCAGCCTACTTTCATCTTCGAAATATTAATCGTCTCCGTCCTTTGCTCACTTCTCACTCCAATGCTGTTCTGGTCCACAGTCTGGTCACCTCATTTAGATTATTGTAATTCTCTTCTTTTTGGCCTACCACAGAAAACCCTCTATAAATTACAACTGGTACAAAAATCAGCGGCCCGTATCATTACTCGGACCCCTCAATCTATCACATCACACCTGTTTTACAACGCCTTCATTGGCTTCCCATCCCATATCGCATCAGCTACAAAATACTCCTCCTTACCATCAAAGCTGTCCACAACCTTGCTCCTTCGTACCTTTCGGACCTTGTTCACATTGCTACACCCAGTCGTACCCTCAGATCCTCTTCTTCTATTCAGCTCATTGTTCCCCTTGCCCGTCTTGCTACTATCAGGAGCAGAGCATTCAGCTGCTCTGGGACTCACTCCCACCTGATATTCGCAACACAGGCTCATTGCCACATTTCAAATCCAAACTCAAAACTTATCTGTTTAAAGTAGCCTATGCACTGTGATTGCAACTGCATTGTCTTATCTTAATTCTATTTTACTTGTTTTTACTGTGTATATAATATTGCCTTTTTTTATGATTGACAATGTAAGGTGACCTTGACGGCCAAGAAAGGTGCCTACAAATAAAATGTATTATTATTATTATTATTATTATTATTATTGTTATTATTATTATTAAGTAAGTAATCTTTATTTATATAGCACCTTTCACAGACAATGACATCACAAAGTGCTTCACAAAGTAAAAGTAAATAAAATTTAAATAAAAGCCAGTCTGAATAAATAAGTCTTAAGATCATTTTTGAAAGAGTCAATGGAATCTGAGCAGCGCAGTGACAGAGGGAGAGCATTCCAAAGCCTGGGGGCCACCACTTGGAATGCTCTGTCTCCACGTGTTTTAAAATAAGTTCTTGGAACCATCAGCAACATTTGATTTGAAGATCTCAAAGTCCTGATGGGACATAGAGGCTTCAAAAGGTCCAGTAAATATTTGGGAGCCTGACCATGAAGTGCCCTAAAAGTTAGAACCAGAATTTTAAAATGACTCCTGAAATGCACAGGGAGCCAATGCAGGGAGGCCAGAACAGGAGTTATGTGAGTTCTTCTGTGGGTTCCAGTTAGCAGCCTCGCCGCAGCATTCTGCACAGATTGAAGGCGAGCTAGGGAAGATTTGTTCAGACCCATTAAAATGCTATTACAGTAATCTAACCGAGATTAAATAAAAGCATGAACAATCATCTCAAGTTCCTTCTGTGATAAAATTCCTCGTAGTTTAGAAATGTTTCTTAAGTGGAAAAAACAATTTCGAACTAG
>NC_056502.1:6239-17218 GCF_014905685.2 Nematolebias whitei | reverse complement strand
AAACCATCATCTTCTTCCATTCCGGTCTCATTTCTGTTACCAAAATAAGCTTGGAAGATTCTTTTGTAATAAACTTTTGGATGTTCATTTTTACCCTGCATGACCTTGTCTGCAGCTGGAAAACCAGCAGGCCCCGTGCAGGGGTCGTACTCTCTGATCAAAGCTTCACACAGAAGGTTGTAATCCCTCTTCGTTGCATCAGGTAGACGCTCGATGAAGGTGAACACCTCTCTGTCTGAAGTGAGCCGTATCAGACTTATCTTATCGTCTACCGTAGCATTAGGATAAGACCTCAATCTGAACTCCAGATCTTTGAGATACGCTTTCGTTCCTGCTGACCCCATAGGCCCGGGAACAAAGCGTTGTACATATTTTGAGATTTTCTGCAAATCATCCATTGAAGGAGACTGTATCACCGGTCTAACTTGTGTGACTGGTGGTGCAGACTGATCAAGGCCTGCCCCTACTGCCCATGGTGGGGGTGGGGGTGGCTGATAAGGGTTGGTAGGAGGAGGTGCATATTGGTGCAGGTCTGTCACCACCCTCCGAGATGGGGGTGGAGTTGACTGCCTGGCGTCAGGAGGAAGAGGCGCATACCGGTGCAGGTCTGTCCCCACCGCCCGAGATGGGGGTGGAGGTGACTGCCTGGTGTCAGGAGGAAGAGGTGCATACCGGTGCAGGTCGAACCCCACCGCCCGAGATGGGGGTGGAGTTGACTGCCTGGTGTCAGGAGGAAGAGGTGCAAGTGGGTGCAGACCCGTCCTTATCCCCCGGGTTGGGGGTGTTGAAACGGGGCTAAGGGGAGGAGGTGCAACAGCATCTGTCTGGGGCGGTTGTAGCTGACCCTGTTCGATTCTCAGATCATCTCGCTCCATTACAGAAATCCATTCTGTAGCTGTAGCCAAATTCTCCTCACAAGCTGTCAGGCGCTCGTGTGTTGACCGATTTTCACGTTGTAAAGTCAGCCAACTCCGGGTTATTAACCCCTTGTCTGCCTTGCAAACGTCCAGCTCCCTTAAAGCGGTTTTCAACTGTGCTTGTAACTTATCGTTATCCGCACACGCGTCTTGGTACGCTCGGTCCTTATCCGCAATCTTCTCCTCATATGATCGAGCCTGTTCTGACAGCTCTCTCTTTGAGAGGTCCTTATCAGTTTGAATCTTTTGTTTCAGCAACTCAGATTCACTTATCAGCTCGGCACACTTCTCCTCATATGATTGAGCCTGTTCTGACAACTCTTTCTGTGAGAGGTCTTCAGCAGCCTCAAGGTGTTGCTTCAGCGACTCAGATTCAATCATCAATTCGTCACACCTCTCTTTTTCAGACTTATATCCGTTGAATAGCACGCCCTTTTCTACCACCAAACGGTCTAATTCCGCCTTCAGAAGCAGAGAGATTTTTGCTAACCGTACGCGGCTTGATTTTGTGTCCTCCTTCACTGTAGCTGCTCTTGATAAACTCTGCAGCTCCTCATGTCTTTGATCGTCATCAAGGTCTCGCAATTCCTCCAAATTTTTGCCAAGAATTGAATTTGTTAAAATGTGTAAGGCTGTCTGGACCGCATCCTCGGATTGTAAGGGGTCAGTGTTTTCCTCTCCGTCCGCCATTATCTGCTATTTAGAAATTAAATAGTAGATGTAAATGTTTAGGTGGCAAAAGAAACCAGAAAATCTCTTTTTCCTGATAAGTTTTACTCTTATTTAGTGATATATCACTTAAACGTGCGTTATCTTCTAGCAAAAATGAGTAAACTATTCAACTCTGTGAATATTTGTAACTGTATCTTATTTAAAAGTTTCTAAATTTTTATTATGTACCTGTTTCTCAAGGATTTATCAGTGAATAAAAATTTGTTTGGTAAAAGCCCCTTGCATAAATACCTTCATAACTTTTAAAACGCAAGATAACAGTGTTTATTCAGCTTTGAGGAAGTTTTTTAACTCAAAAATTGCCTTTCAGAAAAATAAAAACGTCTAATGTCACTCTTTACCTAAAAACGAAGTGAAAACCTGTGATCCCACGTCTTCTCCACAAGATGTCAGCAGATCCTCAACAATTTTAACTCAGACACTGTTTGTGTCGTCCACTAGGGGCGCTATAACTTCCTGTGGCGTCCGGTCGTTAGCTTGTTAGCTAAAATTAGCATCGGCTTGCTTCGGTGAAAACCAACACTTCTGAACGGATTTTTTACACAAACGTGGCAAAATTTTTTCAATCAGACCTTATATCATGAAACATGAGTTTTGTGGAACAAAATTGCAGCCGTATTTAGTGAATTTAAGCACGGTAAAGCTCATTTCCGACTTGGGGGAAGTGACGTGACACGTCATCCATCCGGTCGTTAGCTTGTTAGCTTAAAATTTAGCATCGCTAGCGTAGTTCAAAAGCATCATTTTATGACGGTCTTTAAACTCAAACGTGGCGAACTTTCAGCGAATATGCTTCGAAGAATGTAAACAGCGTTTCAGAACACAGCTTTAATGCGCTTTCCAGCGTTAAAAAGCAGATTTTATTCCCTATGAAAACGAGTCTTCATTTCCGGGTGACGTGATTGACACTTCCCTCATCCAATCAGAACGTTACACACGGTCTTTCTCAACCAATGACGCAGCGTAGGGGTGAGGGGAGGTGACGTCAGTCAACCTTTCTCAGCAAATCAGAGCTGCCCAAAGCAGCAAACAACCAACCACGAAGCGTTAGCAGCCATGTTAATGTAGCCTGAAACTTTTTTATCACTTATCGTCTTCTAAACCATCAAAATGCACTTTCTCTGCTAAAAATGTAACGAATCAACCCCTGAGCTGCCCGGAGTCTGCTACTCCGGTCTCAAAACGTCTTTCTAGCTATTCAACAACTCGTTCGAACTTTTCCAGAACCGAGTCGGAACCACAGAACCGAACCGGACCAGAACAGCGTCTGGAACACAGTTTAAACAGAATAAAGCGTTTCCACAGCTCAAAGCCAGCTTATGTTACACATACAGACGTACAATTCAGCTTTATAAAGACTCAATGACACAAATTCAGCTTTTAAAACATTGCCAGCGTAACACAAGCGCGCAGCTCCAATTGCGTTGCGTAAAGACGCACGGTTTTTCAGCACAGCTGATAAACTGTTATTGTACAACCTTGCCAACATGAAAATCAATGTGTACACGGTTACAGTCCATTTAGGAGCGCGTAGCGGGCCACCAGTTTGTAGATGAACAGATGCTGGGATATATTCATCATTTAACGCGGGTTCCTCATTTTTCTGGACTGAATAAAACGTGCATTGAATTTAAGGAAATGCAAACGTGAGACGTCATTTAGATTTGACCCATCAAAATGAATGCGGTCATTTATTTACAGAATCAAATTTAACATCAAACATGTACATTAATTTGGCAAATTATGAAAATAACAACAAAGCAATCAATCAGGAAAAATCATACGGCCATGATTTTTCCGTTGCTGCACCACAGACATTTATAAAACTGTACAACTATGATCTTTTACCCACACGGATGTGAATAAGCACTTTACACAGACATTTCTAAATATCTGGGAGAATTTCTACTTGATAGAAAGTTAAAGATGAAAGAAGTTAAAGGGAGTAAGATTGAATGGGAAGGGAGGAATGTTCACCAGAACCGACACTCTCCATCAGAAGCCCAGCTCTCCTTCGGTACGCTTGGTAGGAAACTTGATCCATTACCTTTCTGAAGATTTATCAGCAGATATGGAATTCCGTTAACGCTACCTGTCCAGCGTCTCCTGGTAGTGGCTGTGGCTCGTCAGAAGTAGTGGCTAGTGAAAGTTATAATCCCATGGAACTCGGAAGAGCCTTTTGTCATGTCAAGATCATCCCGTCTCTAACAGAACTTGAGCAGAACCAGCAGAAAACTCTCCAGCACTCCAGCAACTTCAGAACTCCAGAACTCTAGAAGTCTGACAACTCTCCAACTCCCTAACTCTGTGAGTCTGTGAGACTGTGTAGACCAGGAAGTACTGACATTTTAAAGACTCTTTCCCGGTTCACTTTTTGGGATTTTTCATTGGTCAGAAACGACCAGACGGGGTGGGTTTTGTGACGTAAGAGGTTAGAGACAGCGAGAATTGTTATGGGACAGCTCAGAAATGTTCTCACAGACCGAGAGGGTTTTGTTGTGGCGTGTTTAAGAAACAGGTGCAAAACATCTCTATTTACGTCTGAGAGGATTCTAAAACATGACAGTTTTAACATAACAACTTGTTTTTCGTTCGACTGTAACCTTGTAAACGCACACACTTGCTCATTCAAAAGCAGAAATCAGAAAAATGCATAATTACTCTGCAACAGCTTTTAACATGAGAATAAAAATCATTACTCAGTTAATAAAATTGATTAGTTCACTGCAACATCTAAAATGGTTTGAACTAAGACACTTTGATTATCAACATTTGTAGAATAGTAATGATAATAAAAAGAGAGTGTTCTTTTCACTTGAATCTTCAAGAAAGAAAGTCTCAGGATGGGTGAACCTGTATTTATGTATTCAAATACATGAAATGACAGTTCCTGTCCCACAAGGTTCTAAAGGTCAAGAGTTTTGACCTTAGACTTAGTTTCGACGTAGGCCTAGTCCACTACATTACTCTGAATTCATGAGACACGTCTCCGTTCAGGAAATCCATTTCATAGTTTGAAGTCAACATGCATCATGGATCAGAAATATCAGCAGGTCCGATACGTAAATTATGCTGGTATCGGAGGCCGATACTGGATCGGATCGGCCCCATCCATAGTTATATTATTGTGATGTTGCATGAAGTTATAACAGTTGTAACATTGTAGTTTTATATCATGTTGTCACATTTTAGTGTTACAGCAAGTTGTAAAATGGTAGTGTTACATCATGTTTAACATTTTAAGGGTTTTTCTCAGCCAAGAAAAAAGTCTGATAGGAATTTTTTTTGCCTCCAACTCCTACATGTGTCCAGTTAACCACTGTTTTTTGTCTGTCCAAACAGGTCTCACTTGTAAATGAGTCTTTGAGGCTCAATGTGATTTATCTGTTTAAATAAAGGTTGAATGAATTGTAGTTTTACATCAAGTTGTAACATTGAAGTGTTACATTGAGTTGTATAATTTTAGTGTTACATCAAGTTGTAACATTTTAGTTTTACATCAAGTTGTAACATTGCAGTGTCATATCATGTTGCAACATTGTACTGTTTCATTATGTTGTAACAGTTGTACCGTACGGGTCACACTGGATTCTGATGGCAGTCACATTTTACTGATAATGTGAAGGAGCACACAGAAACACCTGGTCTGAGCATTAAGACCTCCAGGGCGAACATGACTTTAGGCTTGGCTCAGAAATTCAGTCAGTGTCCCAGCTTTATGTCCATTAATGTCTGTTTATGTTTGAGAATCCACTTGATGTTTAACGTGTGAACAGGCAGACAAGGAAACATTTGACAGAGCTCTCCGTCTTCCATTCAGGGTTCAACAGGTGTGTCCACGGCCATGAAAAGCCTCAGCCCTTTATACGCTCAAATAAGCTCCACCCACAGTCAGCCTGGTGACAACAATCTGGATGTGAAGCGCTGCAACAAAACTCTGCAGCCAGGTGAGTGACATCATGTGTCTGACTGAACCCAAGCCATGTAAAGTGGTGCCTGAATGTATGTGAACTATTTATAATTTTATATATCTCTGCATAAATATGACTTACATCAACTACATCATGATTTTCATACAAGTACTAAAAGTAGATATAGAACCCAGTTAAACAAATAAGACAAATATATTACACTTGTTCATTTATTTATTGAGGAAAATGATTAAATATTACATATCTGTGAGTGGTAAAAGTATGTGAACCTCTAGGATTATGAGTTAATTTGAAGGTGAAATTAGAGTCAGGTGTTTTCAATCAATGGGATGATGTTCAGGTGTGAGTGTGCACCTGTTTGATTTAAAGAACAGGGATTTATCAAAGTCTGTCTGCTCTTCACAACATGTTTGTGGAAGTGTATCATGGCACGAACAAAGGAGATTTCTGAGGACCTCAGAAAAAGAGTTGTTGATGCTCATCAGGCTGGAAAAGGTTACAAAACCATATGTAAAGAGTTTGGATTTCACCAGTCCACAGTCAGACAGACTGTGTACAAATGGAAGAAATTCAAGACCATTTTTACCCTGCCCAGGAGTGGTGGACCAACAAAGGTCACTCCAAGAGCAAGGTGTGGAATCATCGGCGAGGTCACAAAGGACCCCAGGGTAACGTCTAAGCAACTGAAGGTGTTAGAGAAAACATTCTCTCTTAACTTAAATAAAAAGAACTACACTCGATGGCAGGAGAATATCTTTAACCAGTATTTACTTGCAAATACCGATTTTCAAGACAGGTTACACAGATATACAGGAAGTACACACAGATATTCATAAATTCCGTATGTTGTGGGAGTTTCAGAGAAATTGAGACATTTATTTTCTAAACATAACGTCCCAGTGGCTTTTAAACCTCAAAATAAATTATGGCAAGACTGGTTCATCTCAAAGATCCAGTGTCCCTTTACAAACAGAGCAATATTGTGTATGCTGTTCAGTGTCAGGAGGGCTGTGATCAGTCTTAATCGAGGAAACTAAACAGCCACTGGCCAAAAGGATGGACCAGCACAGAAGAGCAACATCATCAGGCTAAAGCCCCCAGTATACTGCCGCGTACATCCATACGCAGAGGTACGAGTGTACCCTCCATGCAAAGCTCAAATTTTTACGACCACATACGCGTACGCGGTGTCGCACAATAAACTGCTCGGCGACGGACTGTTTTTTATGTGACACCAATGTATTAAATTCCCCTTCTTCATCTCTGATCTGGCCTTTTCTTTTGTTTTTGTTTTTTGCCAAGAGGCAGTGATCTCTTCCTCCTCCATTGATGCCATGACTGAAATGGTGAGAAATGGAGGAATTTTTCACGAGCAAATTAAACTCGGGTCTAGCGTGGCTGCGGGAGGGTCTGGAGATTTCCTGGTGGGCTGGTCTGATGTGTGGGCTGTAGAGCCAGCGCTCTGTTTTTTTTGTAGATCTTTTTATTAACAACATAAACACAGAACACCGCTGCGGCGGAGGCTGCCAGCGCTCGCTTTTTTCTTTTTTCCGACCTGTCAATCAATCCAGTAGGCGTGTCAGCAAATGACCAATCGGCGACCTCAATTTGTTCCGAAGGTAAACGCCCCTTGTCGGTGAAGCTGCTCTGCAGCTGCTCGGGGTGTACGCTGGAGTATCATGTCTGAACTCTCTGCGTACCGTACACACGTATGTACGCGTGAACGGATGTACACGGCAGTATACTAGAGCCTTAAGACTCTGTGGTTTACACTCATCTTCGTGCCAGCGGTCACTCTTTTAGGGATGAGGATGTTCACATCCTTGACAGAGAGGAACTGTGGTTTGAAAGGAGTGAAGGAGGCCATCTTTGTGAAAATAAACTATCCATTATTAAGCAGGGGTGGAGCCTCTGTGTTCAACTGTCCCCCTCTTACAATGCTGTTATTGCTAGTATCACTCGGCCCCCTGTGAATAGCAAACAGCCATCAGGGTGCTAATGATCCATCGTTAGGCTGATGGGCCTCTTTGATCATGTGAACAGCTAGTTTTGAATGTCAACAACAAAGTGATTGATCCACTATGAGAAGGTACTATTTATAAGACTGAGCTGAATGCAGCTCCTCAGACTGAAGAAGTCTTTCAGATGAAAAACAAAACATTTCTACAATTTTGTTTTTTTGAACCCATCCAGAGGACCTGGCTTAACATTTTTAGATTTTTCTACCTGGATTTTTGCGGATGCATCAAGATATACAGGAAATACACACATATATACAGGAAGTTCAACACTTCACTTCCAGCGAGCTGATGGACGGCAGCTCCCTCCGGCTTCTCTGCAGTCTTTTATCATCAAACTGACCCGTTTTTTCGAACCGGACTAAAGTTGGTCCTCCTTCTAACCAAATTTGGTGTTCAGTGACTCAGAGAGCTGGACGGGACCGTCCAAAAATATATTTTGGTCCAGGACCGGCCGCTCCCACCCCACCGGTCACTCTGAGCGCACCCTGTCGGCCAGGTGACCCTTCGAGCCGGGGAGTCGTCGCACGAAGGTCCGGTGTTTTTTCTCTCTCTCTCTGGACCTCAACGAACTCTTACCTGGACCTTTGGGGTTGTACCTGGTTCCGACAGAAATCGCCGGGTGGTATTTCGCTGGTTTTCTGCTGGACTGGCCCTCGTGGTGTCTTCATAGGTGTGGGGGAAGTGTACCTGTGACCCTCGAATTGGACCAGAACTGAACCGAGGTGGCTGTGGGGATTTCGTCTTCAACAGAGCCGGTCTCGGCTTCAGTGAGCAGCCCGTTACTTTCACTGAAGGACTGTCCACCTCCGTGGAATCACTGTGTTCACCTGGAGGAGACGCTCCGGTGCTTTGAAGTGCCGCTGGACCGGAGCAGAACCGCGCCGCTGGACCGGAGCAGAACCGGGCCAGGGATATCTTCAGCCTCTTCGTCTCTCGTGCTGTGGAGCGCCGGAGCAGGACTGGAGCAGAATCGGACCGGACCAGTGTCGACTTCAGCCTCTCCGGTCAGTCTCGTTTTTCACCGGGGTTGCCTCTCGTGCTGTCGGATGCGGAGGTGTCATGCAGAGAAGCGGAGGAGCAGCGCTGCGTGGTGCTCGAGAGAAGTTCGGAGTTTGTATCGGAGTTGCTGCAGTCCTCCATCCAAACTCACCTGGATAATAATTAATTTTATTCCGGATCACGTTGTTGGCCCCTGTTGACCTGAAACGAGCTTGGACCATGCCTTTCACTTCAGGAGGATTTTCTGGCAGCTCGCTCTGCTATTTGCTGCGAATTATCTGTTTCTGTTTCGGCCTGTTGATTCTGGACCCAGCTTCTGTTTCCCATGGGAGCATCCATCCATCTTCACTGGGGGGCCGGAGCCCCCCTCAGCCCAACTCAAACTGTAGTTTGGCCACCTCGTCGGGTTTGTTTGCCCATTTGAACTGTGACGTTTTATGGTCTGAAACTTTTCTGCATCATTCATATTATTGTCACTATTTTCAGTTCTCAGATTATCTGGAGCCACTGAATCTTGTTAATACACCTGAATCTGCCCATCACTGCAACTTTCACAGTTTTTGGGTTCTGAATGATCACGTCTTCATTCATGTTTCTCATGGTTCGATTATGGGGGCTAATTGTCACACTGTTAACTCCTGCAATTACACATCAGTCACAAAAAACTTAAGAAAATGTCTGATAATAATGTTGTTACTGCTCTCAGGGATTCAACCCAACCCTGGACCCCTCACTAATTACAGCACACCAAATGACTTTAAGAACGTGTCTGGGCTTCATTTTCTACATGTAAACGCTCGTAGCCTTCTGAAAAAACTTGATGCTTTGAAAATTCTGATCAGTTCTTCTGGGGCAGATGTTATCTTTGTCTCAGAATCCTGGCTCAACAAATCTGTAATGAATAATGACCTGGCAATCAATGGATTTAACATCTACCGCTGTGATTGTCAAAAAAAAGGGGGGGGGGGTCACGGTTTACATCAGAGATTCTTTGGTTGCTAGTCTTGTGTTTTCTAAAACGATTCCAAACCAGTTTGAAGCCTTATCTGTAAACATCACCTTGAATGGAGGTCAGATCTTAACTGTAGTCTGCTACTACCCCCCCCCCCCCCCCCCTTAGCATCACCTGAGGCTCTGTCTGCACTGATGGAATTCCTTGGTAATTTAAAATTCAAAGAGATCCTTTTGGCTGGAGACCTCACCATTGATTGGTGTAAGTCGACCCCCCTCTGTGATAAATTCAAGGAATGTTGCCTGTCTCTCAATCTTACCCAATTGATCGACTCTCCCACTAGATTAAACAAAAACCGTCCTGAAAAATCCTCCATCTTAGACCTATTTCTAACTAATATGCCTCACAAATTCCCTGGTACAGGTGTATTCGCTGATATTTTGAGTGATCATTGTGTGACAGCTGCTTTGAGAGATATTAAACTTCCACCTTCTAAGCCCAGATTAATTCAAAAAAGGGATCTGAAACGTTTTTGTGAACAGTCATTCCTCTGGGATCTGTCTCACTTTGACTGGCATCGTATTCTGTTAACTGATGATGTGAACTCTGCTTGGAACTATTTTCATAATAGTTTCATTTATTTTGTGAACAAACATGCTCCTTTTCGTCAGTTCAGAATAAAGGGACGAGGCAGCCCCTGGTTTACTCCAGAGCTAGCTGACCTCCTGCACAGGAGAGATCATCTTTGGGCCGCAGCGAGAAAATCTGACTCAGACACTGATTGGTTGAGTTTTCGACAGATGAGGAATAAATGCACAACTGCTGTCAAAGCAGCAAAACGCAACTATTTCTTATCTCAGACCTCCAAAAATCTAAATGACCCTAACAGATTCTGGAAAACCATCAAATCTCTCTCAGGCACCCCCCAATCATCTGACCTCCCATCACTACTTCTCATTAACTCTGTTCCTGTGTCAAATAAGCACGAGATCCTGAACTGTTTCAACAAACATTTTGTTGCTTCTGGTTCTTTATTTGACACAGTTACTAACAGAAAATCAGCCATTTCCCCTAATAACCAAACTTCTACAAATCAAATCCTTCCTACAAGTCAATCCTCAGTTAATCACACCTTCTCTTTTTCTCCATTCTCAGTCAGTGAGGTCAATAAACTGTTAAAAGATCTTGACCCTAAAAAAATCTGCAGGTCCAGATGAACTTCCACCTTATTTCTTAAGGCTGGCTGCTCATATCGCAGTCCCTGTGACCCACATCTTCAATCTTTCCATAAGACAAAACTCCATCCCAGACACTTGGAAAACAGCCTTTGTTCTTCCTTTGCTGAAGGGAGGTGACCCCACCTCACTGAACAACTATCAACCAATCTCTAAACTCTACATTTTAGCCAAGGTTCTAGAAAAACTGA
>NC_056502.1:0-6139 GCF_014905685.2 Nematolebias whitei | reverse complement strand
TGAAGTAGAATTTGTGGGACAATGACCCAACATTCCCTAACCCTAACCGCGACGAGCGACAAAACAGCTCAGATTGAAAAAATCTGTTTGAAGAGTTTCAGTCAGGGTTTAGAGCTCATCATAGCACAGAAACAGCACTAGTAAAAGTCACTAATGATATTCTCATGGCCTCAGACAATGGACTTGTGTCTATATTGGTCCTGTTAGACCTCAGTGCTGCATTTGATACAGTTGATCACAATATTTTACTACAGAGGCTTGAATATGATGTTGGGATTACAGGAACAGCTCTAAAATGGTTTAAATCATATCTATCTGATAGATTCCAGTTTGTAAATGTAAATAATAAATCTTCTTCATACACCAAAGTTAGTCATGGAGTTCCTCAGGGCTCAGTGCTTGGGCCAATACTCTACTTTATATATGCTTCAATTAGGTAAAATTATTAAACAGCATGGGATACATTTTCATTGTTATGCTCATGACACACAATTATGTTTGTCCATTAAACCCAATGAATCCAATCAGCTACTTAGACTACAAGCATGTCTTAAAGACATAAAAACCTGGATGACCCTTAATTTTCTCCTGTTGAACAGACAAGACTGAGGCTTTAGTTTTTGGACCTGAGCACCTTAGGAATGAATGTTTCAGTCTTTCTCCCTCCTTAGATGCATTAATCTGTCCTCCAGCTCTAATGTTAAAAATCTTGGTGTTATTTTTGATCAGGACATGTCTTTTATCCCCCACATGAAAAACTTCACTAGAACCACCTTCTTCCACCTGCGTAATATCACTAACATTAGAAACATCTGATCTAAAAATGTTGCAGAAAAACTGGTCCATGCATTTGTCACATCTAGACTGGACTATTGCAATGGTTTATTATCTGGGTGTCCAAATACTTCTTTAAAACGTCTTCAGATGATCCAAAATGCTGCTGCCAGAGTCTTAACTGGAGTTAATGGGAGAGATCATATCTCTCCAGTTTTAGCTTCTCTCCATTGGCTCCCTGTCAAATCCAGAATAGAATTCAAAATCTTACTTCTAACCTACAAAACTCTCAACAACCTAGCTCCATCTTATATTACAGATCTTATTGCTCCATATTTTCCTAACAGAGCACTTCGTTCTCAGACTGCAAGTTTATTTGTGGTTCCTAGAATTTACAAAATCAGAATGGGAGGAAGATCTTTCAGTTCTCAGGCTCCTCTCTTTTGGAACCAACTTCCAATCTCTGTCCGTGAGGCTGTCACATTATCCAGTTTTAAAACTAGGCTCAAGACTTTCCTTTTTGCTAAATCCTATAGTTAGGGTCAGCTTGGGTTTCCCGAGCTGTCCCTCAAGCCCCCAGTATACTGCCACGTACGTCCGTTCACGCGTACGTACGCGTGTACTGTATGCAGAGTGTTCAGACTTTGTACTCCAGCGTACACCCCGAGCAGCTGCAGAGCAGCTTCACAGACAAGGGCGTTTACCTTCGGGACAAATTGAGGTCGCCGATTGGTCATTTGCTGACACACCTACTGGATTGATTCACAGGTTGGAAAAAAGAAAAAAAGCGAGCGCTGGCAGCCTCCGCCGCAGCGGTGTTCTGTGTTTATATGTTGTTAATAAAAAGATCTAAAAAAAACAAAAAAAAAACCAGAGAGCACTGGCTCTACAGCCCACACATCAGACCAGCCCACCAGGAAATCTCCAAACCCTGCTGCAGCCACGCTGGACCTGAGTTTAATTTGTTCGTGACAAATTTCTTCATTTCTCACCATTTCAGTCATGGCATCAACGGAGGAGGAAGAGATCACTTGCCTCTTGGCAAAAAAACAAAAGAAAAGGCCAGATCAGGGAAGAAGGGGAATTTAATAAGCACTTTGATAACAGTCTATCTGTTTTAAATTGTGCTCTATAAATAAATATGACTTGACTTAATACATTGGTGTCGCATACAAAACAGTCTGTCGCTGGGCAGTTTATTGTGTGACACCGCGTACGCGGTCGTAAAAATTTGAGCTTTGCACGGACATGCCCTGGGGGTTACGCTCGTACCTCTGCGTATGGACGTACGCGGCAGTATACTGGTGGCTTTAGTTATGCTGCTATAGGCTTAAGACTGCTGGAGTACAAACTGACCACATTTTTTTCACTCTGCTACTGCCTTTACTTACTCTGCTCAATTTGTTTTGTATTTTTAATTAATTTTTTATATCCTTAACGTGTTTTTTTTGTCTTTCAGGTACAGCTGGACCTATATCTGGACCTTCCATTCTGTGTTCGTTCGTCTCTCCTTCCTGTCCTCTCAACCCAGCCGGTCAAAGCAGATGGCCACTTGTCCTGAGCCTGGTTCTGCTGGAGGTTTCTTCCTTTTAAAAGAGTTTTTTTTCCTTTCCACTGTTGCCACTGTGCTTGCCAAGGATGGGAGACTGCAACGAAGCAAAGATTCAACATGTCTGCTGGCCTCCTTAGATAGAGAACTTTACTAATTGGATTTTCTATGTATGTGAATGTTCCTGTAAAGTGCCCTGAGACAACTCTGTTGTGATTTGGCGCTATGTAAATACAATGAATTGAAATTTAATTGAACAGAAAGAACAAGATCACAGATACAAGTGGCTGAAATGAGTTTTCTACGCAGGGTGTCTGGGCTCTCCCTTAGAGCTAGGGTGAGAAACTCGGTCATCCGGGAGGGACTCAAGAGTAGAATCGCTGCTTCTCCACAATGAGAGGAGCCAGCTGAGGTGACTCGGGCATCTTGTTAGGATGCCTCCTGGACGCCTCCCTGGTGAGGTGTTCCGGACACGTCCCAATGGGCGGAGGCCCAGGGGAAGTCCCTGGATACACTGGAGAAACTATGTTTCTCATCTGGCCTGGGAACGCCTTGGGATTCCCCCGGAGGAGCTGGCCCAAGTGGCTGAGGAGAGGGAAGCCTGGGCCCCCCACTTAGGCTGCTACCCCCGAGACCCGACCCAGGATAAGAGGAAGAAAATGGATGGATGGATGACTTTTCCAAACAAACAGATCCTCATTGATATAATCCTGACAGACATGTCTTTTACTGACACTGAGACAAAAACTGGTTACAAAAAGAACTCACCAATAAATTACAATAAAACAATTTACATTTATTTCACACAGTGAACATATCTGTCATCTACCGATTGTCCATATAATTTTTTCTGATTGGTCAGTCTTCTGTGTCATTGGCTGCAGCTGGCTCAGTGGGCGGAGCTTCATCCTCTGAGCTGGTGTGACGAGCTGCCGTCCGAAACAGTCTCATCAAATCTCGAAACCTGTGAGACACCTGGAGAGAGACAAGTTGATGAAAACAGAATAATCCAAGAGGAGCTGAAGACCGAACATCTAATCACCTCACTGGGCGTCTTGTTGCTGAGCAGACTGGAGATGATCTGAAACGTGTTCTGATTGGCACCTTCTTGTTGACACATCATCAGTATCACTCGGTCAGCTTCTCTAAATAAATAAATAAATAAAATAAATACATAAATTACAGAAGTTACTCTACTGCAGCTAGTGTTTGCATCGTACAGGTAGAGGCGCACCTTGTCCACAGAATCACCTTCTCTCCACTTGCTGTCAGTGAAATGTTCTTGGCACAAACGGGAAGGTCAAGAGGAGGGCTTGGCTGAGGAGAAGTGGAAGATACAGAGGCAGACAGAGAAAGTGAGGAGGAGCAGGCTTGTAGAGGCTGTAGTGTCTCCTCTCTCCTCTTCTTCATTACAGGGCTCCCCTCATCTTCTTCAGTGGCTCTAGCAACATTTAGCTCCTCATCTTCTTCGTCCTCGTCCTTCTCATCAGCCCGAGGGAACGATCCTTCCCATAATGCATCACTTCGATCTGTCCACACAACAAGCAGTCAGAGTGTACAGTGCTGCTTGAAAGTTTGTGAAGTTTATAATTTTATATATTTTTGCACAAATTTGACCTAAAACATCATCCGATTTTCACGTAAATCCTACAAGTAGATCAAGAGAACTCAGTTAAACAAAAGAGACAAAAATATTATACTTGGTCATTTATTTACTGAGGAAAATGACCAAATATTATGGTATAAAAACAAGCTTCACACACAGCTCATGGCAGATTCTCCTGACTGGTCTTCATGCTTGTACTTCATGTATATCTGTGTGTACTTCAATCAACCTTTATTTAGACAGGTAAATCCCATTGAGCCTCGAGGACTCATTTATAAGAGAGACCTGATTTCAACAAAGAAAGATGACAACAATGGACAACAGCAACAACAATAAACAATTATAAAAAGTCATAATACAGTTTTTTTTTTTTTTTTTTTTTTTTACAAATAGGATGGCTAAAAGGAAAAGGTAACAAAAACAAACAAAAAAAAAAAACAGCTAGATTCTAAGGCGAATGTAGAAAACTAAAAACAGGAACATGTCTGCATTGGTCCCTGCCAGGAGTCCAACAGATTCTTAAAGCCACTTAGAAAGGTCAAGGCCGAGAGCTTCAAATCTTTTTGTAAGATATTCCAGGAAACAGGAGCGGAGTAGGAGAAGGTCCTTTTGCCTAGTTCAGTCCTCATTGAGGGAACACTGCAGGTAATAAAGTCCTGAGAGCGCACGCTGTAGCTGCACTCACGCAGAGATATGTAGGAGGAGATGTAAGAAGGCAGCAGACCAAGAAGTGATTTAAAGATGAAAATGTACCAGTGAGAGAGTCTGCGTGAAGTTAATGATGTCCAGTTAACCAGTGAATACAGGGTGCAGTGGTGCGTACGATAATCACAGCCAGTTATGAATCTTAGTGCACCATGATAGACAGCATCCAACATCTGCAGGGTTCTTGTAGGAGCGTTCATGTAAATAATGTCACCATAATCAATTGAGGGAAGGAAAGTCACAGATATAAGACGTTTTCTAGCATTCAGGGTTAGACAGGATTTGTTTCTGAAAAAGAAACCCAGTTTAACTTTCAGTTTCTTTACCAAGTTTTCCACATGGAGCTTAAAAGAGAGATGTGAGTCAACCAAGATACCCAAATATTTATAGGAATCAACAAACTCAATGGGGACACCATTTGAGGATAAAATCGGAGGAAGAACTGCTGGGACCAACTTCCTATTTGAAAAAAGCATCCCTTTGGTTTCGTCAGCATTTAGGACAAGTTTGAGGCGGAACAAATCAGTCTGGATGTAGTTAAACGCAGATTTCAAAAGCTGGAAAGCCTTAGCAACAGTTTTAGCTCGATAATAAACAACTGTGTCATCAGCATAAAAATGTATGGATGCATTAGGGATGTTTTTACCTACATTATGTATGTAGATTGTAAAGAGGGTGGGTCCTTAGACTGAGCCTTGTGGTACACCATTGTTGACTGTTAAATAACTGGAGGAAGTACCATTATGTTGAACACATTGCCTCCGGTCTGAAAGATAGTTGGAGAACCAACCAATGGTGTGTTCTGAGAAACCCATTTCTGAGAGTTTATGACACAAGATGTTCTGATCCACAGTGTCAGAATCTTTAGACAGGTCTAAGAAAAGTGCAGCACAATAATCCTTAGCATCCAGTGCTTCAACAACGTCATTAAGAACCTTCAGTGAAGCAGTGGTTGTGCTGTGTTGTTTCCTGAAACCAGATTGATGTGGAGGTAAGATGTTAAATGAGTCAAGGTCATTTTTGATTTGAGAGTTTATCAGTTTTTCTAGAACCTTGGCTAAAATGTAGAGTTTAGAGATTGGTTGATAGTTGTTCAGTGAGGTGGGGTCACCTCCCTTCAGCAAAGGAAGAACAAAGGCTGTTTTCCAAGTGTCTGGGATGGAGTTTTGTCTTATGGAAAGATTGAAGATGTGGGTCACAGGGACTGCGATATGAGCAGCCAGCCTTAAGAAATAAGGTGGAAGTTCATCTGGACCTGCAGATTTTTTTAGGGTCAAGATCTTTTAACAGTTTATTGACCTCACTGACTGAGAATGGAGAAAAAGAGAAGGTGTGATTAACTGAGGATTGACTTGTAGGAAGGATTTGATTTGTAGAAGTTTGGTTATTAGGGGAAATGGCTGATTTTCTGTTAGTAACTGTGTCAAATAAAGAACCAGAAGCAACAAAATGTTTGTTGAAACAGTTCAGGATCTCGTGCTTATTTGACACAGGAACAGAGTTAA
>NC_056501.1:57129708-57146851 GCF_014905685.2 Nematolebias whitei | reverse complement strand
CCTCAACCGTAGCATTAGGATAACCACTCAGTCTGAAATCAAGGTCATTTAGATACGCTTTTGTACCAGTTGAACCCATTGGGCCAGGAATAAAGCGTTGAACATATTTTGAGATTTTTTGCAAATCCGAAATTGAAAGCAAAGGCTGTATTATCGGTATCGTAGGAACCAAAATGTCACGTGGAGGTGTGTCTCTACACACATGTGGAGGTGGCAGAATGGGATTAAGAGCAGGAGGTGTACCAAAATCCTTCTGAGGTGATGGCGGGTGACCTGGACTCTGACCTTGGTCATCTTTGAGTTCCAGACAAGCTCGCCCCACGTCAGAAATCTTATTTGTTGCTGCGGCTAGTTTCTCCTCACAGGCTTTTAATCGTTCCTGTGATGTTTGACATTCACTTTGTAAACGCACGCCTTGTTGGACTAACGCCTTCTTTTCCAATCTGCATTCGTTCAGAGCTTCTGATGTGAGCTGCAACCGTTGTTGTAACGTATCGTTGTCTGAACACAGTGCTTGGTACTGAAACTCTCTATCCCTAATCTTCTCCTCATATGAGTGAGCTTGTAATGACAGCTGAGCTCGTGAGAGCTCTCTGTCACGTTGTACCTCATTTGCACGGGTCTCCTGATCAAAGTTAGACTGTGCCATGTGTTCGAGGTACTCCTCTCTTTCGCTGTTGAACCTTATTGCAAGGTCATCAGCCTTGTCTACCACAGCATAGAATGATGCTTTCAATAAGAGCGCCAATTTTGCCAGCTTGTCATAGCTTGACTTTGTTATGTCTGTAGAGGTCACACTCTCTGCAACCTCCTTCAGCTCGTCCAATAACTCTTTTGAGTTTATGTTGTCCACCTGTTCACCATATGGATGTAAGGATTCTGTGAGCAGCGTCAACGCTCCCTCTAACCAGTCCTTCATCTCACAAGGATCAAAATCCTTTTCTGTCACACCTGCCATGGTTATTCACTGTTCAGCACTTATCTGGTTAAACAGTTGCCAACTTCAGATTATTTTAACAGGTAAATATTTGTAATCAAGTGTCATGTGAGTTTCACACACATTTTAGCTCTGGGTTCACTCAACAGTACTGTGTAAGCCACTTCTTCAAATGAATGGGCACCTATTCGTAGGTTTTACCCCAATGCATGAATATTTTTAAGTAAATGCCTCTTTCTGGCAGTGTTACTTAATGTGCTTAAATCAAACAGATACAAGAACCAGGCCTTTTCCAGTGTTCATTGACTCAAAAGCACTAAAATTAAACAAACCTGCAATTTTTCTAAAAGTCTCACGGCAACTTTAGTTTTTAAACGCTTTTTAAGCAGTTTCATTTACCAGAATTTGCTATTTAAAACAGTTACTCATAAACCAGGTCGTGTTAACAAAAAGAAAATAAAAATATGAGAGGAATTATCAGTCTCCTCTTTAAGAAAAACTGTTATACTCCTCTTTCAACAGCAGGTGGCAGTGTAAGCTTATTTATACCAGCAGGAGTCTATGACAACTTCCTGTGGATCGTTCCGTTGACATCCTGTTGTTAGCCGTTAGCTTAATTAGTATCGGCCGAAAATCGGTCACATCAGCGTTTTCTGAACGGAATTAAAGCTTAAACGTGGCGTCGCTTTAACAAGCACGTCTATCTGCATGAACACATGAGTTTTGTGGGAACAGTGGCAGCTCCATTTAGCGATTTTAAACACAGTGGAGGCTTCGGTTGAACCGAGACTCATTTCCGGGGTCACGTGACTGAATCAACCAATGATCAGAGCAGCAGCGGGGGTGGGTTTTACAATCTGACATCAGAGGAAGTGACGACAGACACGTCACTCGTCTCTCCAGCGAATCAGAGCTACCCAAACAGCGGTTTTTGACCAATCGCTGCTCGTTATTTCAGCTAGCGTGTTAGCGATTAGCCTGAACATTCCGGTCAACTTTCGTCCATTAACTTCTCAAAATGTACGATTTTACTGTTACAGATGTAACGAAGCAATTTTAACAGTGGCCTGAGACAGCGCCCAGTTCCAAAACAGCAGTTTATCCATTCACAACACGACTCGTTTGAACGAATCAGAACCGAGTCCGACAGCCGAAACGGGTCAGAACCCCCGTCCCTCTCTGCGACAGTTTAACAGAATAAAGCGTTTTACCACAAACCCAGCTTCAGTTACACAACAGATGTACAAATTTCAGTTTTTAAATGAACACATTGACGTTACTTTCAGCTCTAAAAACACCACAGACTGAAAACATATCACTGTATTTTCTCTGAACCCCACAGCTGCAAAACGCTGCATTTCACAGTCGAACAGAAATCTGCACTTTTAAGCTAATTTCAGTTAAGATCAGATATGCCAACATGATAAATTCAATTGTTACACAAATAGCACAGTCCATTTCATGAAACCGTACGAGGCCACCAGTATGTAATGAAATAATACCTGTCTGATATTATCCATAATTTAAACGGATTCTTTCATTTTTCTGGACTGAGTAATATCGCGTTTTGAATATTAAATGTAGACGGAAACGTGTTTAAATTTCTGACTCACCAACAACAGTGAGCCGTTTAATTAAAAACGATTTAAACACATCACACATTTACAATAATTGGCAGATTGATTACAAAACACAGCTTAATTAATGAGCTTTACAATGAGAAAATCATACGGCCATGATTTTCACTTGCAACTGAAATACAACAGACATTTCTGAAAATATCTGGATTAATTACTGGCAGATAGAAGAGTTTTAAAGATGGGAAATGAAGGAGTTTAAATGGAGAGAAAAGATGTGTGAGGGAAAATGTGTCGATGAAGAACGGCACCCTCCTTTCGAACCCAGCTCTACCTTGGTACACTTCGGTAGTGAGGGACTCGTTACCTTGTAGAAGATGTCTCCACTGGTACGGAGTTCCATTTAACGCTACCTTTCCAGCGTCTACGTAGGATAGCAGAAAAACGTCCGGAGTAGTGACGGTACTTCGTTCAACAGCACGCTCACCTCATGGGTGGACTCACATGAGCTGTGAGTCCGTCAGAGGTTCCACTCAGATGTGGAAGATTCCATAATCCCCACGAGACTCGGAAGAACTTCGGATCATGTCTGGAACTTCTTGTTCTCTCCAGCAACTTTTCTGTTCGGTTCTGCTCTCCGAACTGAACTGTTTGGAACTAGGAAGTGTCGACATTTAAAGAGTTCTGTTTCCGGTTCATTTGGGAAGTCCTGATTGGCTGAAAGAGCCAACAGGGGTGTGGTTTTAGTGACGTAATAGGTTACTAGAAGTCAGAAAAACAGTGAGATGTTTTGGAACAGACAGAAAAATGTTTTTGGAACAGACAGAGAAATGTTAAGGCGAAATGAGAGACTCACAGGTGCCAGCTTCTTATTTCTGTCTGAGAGGATTTAAAAACATGACAGTTCGTTCCAATAAACTTGTTTTTGACCGTTCCTTCACTTTTGACCGACTCACTACTTGCTCATTTCAGACAGAAGATCAAAAAAATGCATAATTACTCTTGTAACAGACATTAACTTGATTTCTACTTTGAATGAGGATTAAAAATCATTAATACTGTTTCACAGTTGATTTAAAGTGAGTAGTTCACTTCAACATTTAAAATGGTTTGAACTAAACACACTTTTGATTATCAAGACATTTGTAAAATAGTAATGATAATTTGAAAGAGAGTGTTCTTTCAATTGACCAGTGCAGGACACTTAGAAAGTCTCTGGATGAGCTTAATTTGTGTTTCTGGACTCAAATCAATGAAATAACAGTTCCTGTTCCAGGAAGGCTTTTGACCTGAGGCTTAGTTCACTACACTTGTTTCCTCTGTGGTCAGCAGGGGCACTGGGCGAGAGATTGCATGTACCCAGGCCCACCTCCCCACCAGCCAATGTGGGAACAACAGCCATACCAGCAACCTATGAGAGGCCAAAAACAATACCAGCAGCAGGCAGAAGTGCCCCCTCAGATGCAAGGAGGGAGGGGCTCGCAAGAGCAATGACACGACCCACAGAAAATCCTATATGCTTGGGGAGGGGCAGACCCAATGCTCGATGTCGAAGTGAGAACTGACACATTGCCGTTTCTAGTCGACACTGGAGCGACATTTTCAACAATCAACCACACACCACCTGGCTGCCAGATGTCACAGCAGTCAGTAGAGGTTGTTGGATTTTCTGGGGTAAAACAGAGACTGCCTGTAACAGTTCCCCTTACTACTAAAGTGGGAACACAAACACTGGCCCATCCTTTTGTGATTGCAAAAAATGCACCAGCAAATATCCTTGGGAGAGATCTTCTCATAAAGCTTGGAGCGTCCATTCTTTGTGCACCTGATGGACTGATTGTCCAGCTCCCGGATGGAACCATCTTGAACTGTGGCCAGGTCACCATTTTCCACTCTCAATGTGTGATCCAACCCGTCCAAGACGAGTATGCTGACATTTATTGGGGGCTGATTGAACCTGAGATCCCTGGGGGAATGGGTGTTTTCTCTGCGTACCTGGCGTGGGAGCCGTGGTTCCGGACTCTTGAGCCATACACGCCGATCCCAGATCCCTTACATGTAACTCTCTGTTATGACAGAAAAGGTGACAAGGTTTTTCAGGATCACTTTGCAGAGCAACTACAAGGGAAAATCTGGTCAATTAAAACAGGTAACATTTATGCGGGAAAACAAGGGGTGTCAGCTATTGTAAACTTAACTCTAGACCAAGAAGCTTGGTATATGATGAGCACAGAAGCAGTGCCTCACATATCACTGGGCTTAAATCCAAAATATCAAGCTAAAGATTTGGGTCCAATGGCAAAAATGGCATGGGCAGCACGGTGGCGCAACTGGTAGAGCTGCTGCCTCTCAGCGAGCAGGTCCCTGGTTCAAACCCCGGTCCAGTGGCCTTTCTGGGTGGAGTTTGCATGTTCTCTCCGTGCATGCGTGGGTTTTCACCGGGTACTCCGGTTTCCTCCCACAGACCAAAAACATGCATGTTAGGCTGATTGGTAACTCTAAATTATCCATAGGTGTGAGTGAGAAAGTGAATGGTTGTTTGTCTCGTTTGTCTCTATGTGGCCCTGTGATGGACTTGTGACCCGTCCAGGGTGTACCCCGCCCCTCGCACAGTGATTGCTGGACATGGGCACCGGCGACCCCCGTGACCCAAAATGGAACAAGCGGGTAAAAGAAAATGGATGGATGGTAAAATGGCTTCAGAAGCCAGAGACTGGGTGAAAACAGCTGTACCACATGTCTGGTTCTCGCCTAGCTGTAAGTGTTATTCAGTGGATTCTGAAGCAAATGATGTAGCTTTATTACAACACGATGTCCTCCCCATGGAGCATGGACGTGAACAGACTGACCACGCACTCGCGTGTCAGATGATGGATAGAATGCCTGAATCTTTATGGTCTGCAGGACCCACGGATGTGGGACTGACAAACTGCACTCCCGTATCGTTTCAGGTCCAAAACACATATCCCATTTGGCTAAAACAATATCCACACAAACCTGTAGCTGAAGAGGGAATTTCTGAAACTATAGAGGGGTTAAAACAAAGTGGGGTCTTGGAACCCTCATACTCTGATTGGAACACACCAATTTTATCTGTACAAAAGCCAGGTACAGGCAAATTTCGTATGGTACATGATTTGAGAGCCATAAATAAACTACTGGTCACGCCCACCGTGCCAGTACCGAATCCCTATGTGGCCTTAAGTAACCTGACCCCAGAACATGAATGGTTCAGCTACCTGGATCTCGCGAACGCCTTCTTCTGCCTTCCCCTCGCCGAAGAATGTAGAGACATATTTTCATTCATATATCGTGGAGAAAAGTTGCGATATACGAGACTGCTGCAAGGATTTGCGCTCTCACCAGGGATTTTCAATCAAGTGTTAAAACAAGCTCTGGGCAATATAGAACTGCCACAGGACACGGTGCTTGTCCAGTATGTTGATGATTTGTTAATCGCAAGTCATACTGCACAAGACTCATTACAAGCCACCGAAGCCGTGTTGTGACAGCTACATGCCTCCGGGTTTAAAGTAAGTAAAAATAAACTCCAAGTGACGCGAAAACAAGTATCTTTCCTAGGGAGAATTATCTCTCAGAAGGGAGCAGGCCTTTCTTATTCACACCGCGACACCATCCTACATCATCCAAAACCGCGGACAGTGAAAGAAATGCTGTCATTTTTGGGCCTGACAGGTTACAGCAGAAATTACATCCCAAACTACACTGGACTAACACAAACTTTGCGCGCCTTGGTCAAACAAAAAGGAATGAGAAACCTCACAGCTCCATTGGACTGGACTGAGGAGGCTGAAAGAACATTTATTGACATAAAACAGCATCTCAGCAGAGCAGACGAGTTAGCTCTCGCTGACTACAGAAAACCCTTCTATTTGGATGTTTCTGAAACAGGAGTGATAAATGGTGTCTTGTTTCAGAAACATGAGGGGGGTAGGACAACATTAATGTATGTTAGCGTTATGCTAGACAACACGGAAAAAAGACATCCGCCGTGCACACAACATGCAGCAGGTCTGGCCAAACTGATTCAGAAAACAGCTCATCTGGTGATGGGACATTCTCTACATGTGTTGACCTCACACAGTGTAGTTGCATATGTTAACTCACAAAACTTCACTATGTCACCATTAAGACAACAGTGTATAAACAAAATCTTGGAAGCACCAAACTTGTTGTTTACTCATGAAGGGGTTAACATGGCAGACAGAGTAGGCACTGGGGAACCACATGCATGCCAAAAGAGGGTGGAGAGAGATGAGAAGGTTAGACCAGACCTAGAAGCTGCACCTCTGGAGGGGGGACATGTTCTATTCAGTGATGGTAGTTCTTTCTGACAAGAGGATGGACAGCTCAGTGCTGGCTACGCGGTGGTACATCAAACAGACCAGGGGTATGAGACAATAGTTCAGGAGAGACTGCAGGGAGCTCAGTCAGCACAGAGGGTTGAGGTAAGGGCCCTAATTGCAGCCCTACAGTGGGCTGAAGGAAGAAAAGTCACCATTTTCACTGACTCAGCTTATGCTTTTGGAGCAGCGCACGTGGAGCTGGCTCAGTGGATGAGAGGAGGTTTTTTAACAGCAAATGGAAAGTCAATTAAACATGAAAAAGACATGAAAGAACTAACAACAGCATTGATGTTACCTGCAAAGGTAGCCATCGTAAAGTGTAAAGGACATGACACAGAAACATCAAACACGGCCAGAGGAAACTCTCAGGCCGACCAGGAGGCCAAGAGAGCGTCGGGCTACATCACTGGGAGTCAGATGATGCTTGTTACAGCGGAAGAGGAATGTGGAATGAGATGGGATGCTGAAACGGTAGCCTGTTGTCAACAAGGAGCAGCTCCATAGGAGAAATCAGTGTGGATTGAATATGGTGCTGAACAAAAGGAAGATGGACTCTGGACAGGACCAGGAAACAGCGTATGGGTCCTACCATTGACTTTAAAGAGGAGAGTTTTTGAAGAAGCACATGGTTTGGCTCATGTGGGGGCACACCAGATGGGGAAAAATGTACTTAATTGGTGGCACCCTCACATGAAATCTATGATTAAAGCATTTGTGAAAAGCTGCACTGTGTGTAATTTGTACAACTCTAAACCAACCATTAAGACACGTGAGCAAGGGAAATTTCCAATAAACATGACACCGGGTCGGGAGATAATTATTGATTACACAGATATGATTCATGCGATACGAGGTTTCAAATATCTGTTGGTTTGCGTGGATGCCTTCACGGGGTGGCCAGAAGCTTGGCCTGCAAAAAAAGAGGACAGTCAAACAGTCGCTAAGTGCTTGATAAACCATTATATACCTAGACACAGGTTTCCAACTAAAATAAGGTCGGAAAATGGAACGCATTTTAAAAACTCAGATCTTCAAAAGGTTGAAAAAGCATTAGGATTGAAGCATGCTTTTGGGACAGTTTACCACCCTTAATCTCAGGGTAAGGTTGAAAGATTAAACAGAAACCTCAAACAAAAAATATCAAAGATCTGTGCACTGACTCATTCCAATTGGCTTGATTCATTGCCCATAGTGCTCATGGCCATTAGAGCGTTGATTAATAGGGGTACAGGTTTCACCCCTTATGAATTAACAACAGGAAGGTTTTTCCCTGGGCCTCAGCAAAATCTCGAGTGGCCCTCGGAACAGGTAATGAACATGTCACACAAGATGTATTATAACACACTCAGAGCTTTATTGTCCAGCTTTGTTCCACAGATTCCAGATTCCAGTACTCCTCAGGAGGAGGAGCCGGCGAGTCTCACTTCAAACTGGGTCTTGCTGAGAGTGGTGAAACGTAAGTGGACGGAACCAAGGTGGACGGGGCCGTACGAGATCAAAGACCGTACCTCACACGCAGTATGTCTGAAAGGAAAAGGCTCCACGTGGTTTCATCTCAGTCAATGTGCACCTGCTGAAGAACCCCACCACTCGCTGAAAGAAGTTGAAGCAGACCTGCTGGAATTGTAGGAGTAGAGATCCCCACGGCATCTGGAGGAGGTGATCTGAACTTCGTGGGAGTTCATTCTTTGCCCCTTGTTGAAAAGGGCAGCAGCAAAATTTGGAGAAGGAGTCTCCGCTCTGCCTAAGTCGGTCAGACAGGTGGAACGGGGAAGGAAAGAAGATTCCCAGCCCTGACCGTGAAGAAACGAAGACGCGACACACTGATATAGGTTCGACCCATCTGCACACACAGTCATTTAGAACGTCTGCTCAGACTGATAAAGTTTCTGAGGACTTTACATGAAGACATCTCCGCGGGCCGAATCCCGCTGAGCACCAAAAGGACCCTTGTGGACGAACAAGGCCTCCCACCGCAAGCTCAAGCACAGAAGACCTGCTAGCTAGGAGTGTTTAATGAGTGTTTATCTTTTATTTCAGTCATTCTGAGGAAACAAACCAGAGCTTTTGAAAGGGTCAGTGAATTCAATTGAGAACTCTAAATATTCAAAATTTTACTTTATTCAACTGAACAACATAATCATTCTAAAATTCTTCGAGGTATTTTAAAGAGAGGTCAATCTTTTGGTATTTCTCAATTTTCAGGGGTCAATTTTGGCTATTTTTGAGTGTTTTATGAGTTGTTTTATAACTAGTGGTTTAATCGTTTACTCATTTTGAATTTAATCTTCCAGTAGTTTGGTAGTATTTTAATTAGCTTCTAAGGTTTACTCATTTGGTATTTTTAGCGTAACACCATGGGTCTGTTCCAGAACCCCTGGAGGATTACAATAATGTTGGGGGTGGGGACCGTGTTACTCACTTCCATCATTTTTCTGTGTGAATATTACTGTGTAATTCCAGGTCACTCCCGCTGCCAACATCAACAACCAAGGGTCAAACGCAGCGACCCTAAACTCATGGCCTGGTCTCAAGTGAATGAGGTGGATTATCTGGCGTTGAATCTCTCTCATAGTTTTCAAATGAACAGCTGGTACCGTTATGCTCAGTTTTTGGCCAGAAGCCATCACAACGCTGAATGTTATGTGTGTACCAAAATCCCAGTTTCACCCTCACATCTGACCTTACGTGTTAAACCCATCGAACGCAGGTTGTCATTCTGCTTTCTGCAATACAGTTCAAGAGGTTATGTGAAAGATCCACATCGTTATAAAACTCGCAGGTACTCCCTGATACAATCATCTCAGGTAGTGGTGTTGAGTCAATTTGTAGAATGGACCCCAGAAGAACAATTTCCTATTTGTGTCTACCGCCACCTGCAGGACGCTTCTCAGAAGGCAGTGGGCTCACTGCCTCCTGACAAGTGTCAAGCTGTATATCATTCTAGGAATCATCACGTTGGGGTGCCTGACAGTAATGGAACGTATCCTGTCGAGGATCTAGCCTGGCTGTGTGGCCATGCTGTACTGCTGACATTACCAGCCAACTGGACAGGACTGTGTGCACCGGTTGCCGTGACAGATGACTCATTCATGGCTTCCTTAAGCAATGGCTCTCATTATGTAAGACACAGAAGAGCTATTGACATCAAACCTCATGATTCTTTGCGGGGCACAGATGTGCCCCAGGAGTTTAAGCACTGGACAACTGGTGAAAATGTCATGCTTTCACTGTTCCCTTGGGTTGGTGTGGGTTCACTTCTCTTAAGGGTAGAAACTTTAGACTATCGCTTTGGAATCTTCCTAAATGCTACTGTTAGAGCTTTAGAGGGCATCTCTGCTGAATTGACTGCCCTGCGTATTATGGTTTTGCAGCATAGATTGATTTTGGATTTGTTAACAGCATCTCAGGGTGGGATTTGTTCGATTATTGGCAAAGACACCTGTTACACCTATGTCCCGGGTGAGACCGGACACGACCCCCAGGCCAGGGTGACCAACGCCTTGAACCAACTTAATGCGCTGCAGAAGGCTAAGAGTGAGGATCCTTCTTCAGGATCGTGGAAGTTTCTGTCTTGGTTCACGAGCGGTTCTTGGAGTCAGATTGTACTAAAGATTTTGGCCCCCGTGACTGCTATTCTTATCATTTTTTGTGTTTTGATGATTGTTATTATATCTTGTGCTAGAATGATCGTTCGTAGAATGATTCAGGTTGAGACTGAAACCGCTAATGTTATGACGCTGATGCAGAACTCAGGTGACCCCTCCGCAGAGGATCAGAGCCACCTGGAGTGGGCAGAATCAAAATATCTGTAAAATCAAATCATACGTGGTATGGTCTCCCATAAATATGGGGAGACCAAAAGAGGGTGTGTTGGATTTGATATATTTTATATCTTTTGACAAGCCTTGACATTTCTTTGATGATGTGAAATGATGCATTTTCTACAAGGTATGTGCGTGTAAAACACTAATTACTCCATGTTATATATAATCTTACAAGTGCTAAGTATAATCATACAAGTTCACATTTGATATAACTCTGAGGGAAACAGAGACAGGTAAGATATTTATTCGTGCAGCAGGAAACGATCCTTCTTTGTTCATCTGAGCAGAGCAGCTGAGAGTGAGGGCCCAGCAATGTGACACACGGCGTACACATTGATTAAACATAAATAACGCTAAAACACAAACATTCATATACTTAATACTTAAAACAGATGGAGTATTTATGCTCTCACATTAATAATAGTTCAGACACACAGAAAACGTGTTTTAAAGCTTTACACAGACGAGAGCCAGAGTAAGTGTCCTGTGTTCCAAAACAAAGCTCGTAAATCAACCCTTATCAGTAAAAGAATGAGCAAGGCCGTCTGGAGTAACCATGAAGATAAGATCCGCTCCTGACTGGCTGAACAGGGTGTCACTCAGACCATCAAGAGGTTTTGACACCCAATCATAAGTCTGTCCGAACCCGAAAGGGCGGGACATGAGAAACCTATAAATCTCGCTCAGACACATAGTTTGGTTGAACAAACATCGGCTGATTGACCAGGCAAGGTTTGCTCTGATTTTGTTCCTCAGAACTGCACTCTGATTACATGTAATATCTGCATACTTTAACTTTGTCTCAATTAAATCTTTTATACTAAGGTGAAGTGCTCCTGAAATTCTGTGCTCGGGTCATTTGAACACCCCAAAATCCTTCACTAACCACGCACGGTCGAGGGTTGTAGGGATGCGTGCATGTCAAGGTCGGTCAGTTTTGTATGTACTCAGGTTAGAGACGACAAAGGTTGAGTGTACATGCGATGCGCACAGTAAGATATTATGGTCGGTGCAACTAAAATAGGATTGCTATGCGCGCAAAAGAAAACAAACAAAGGGGGAGGTTGTGATATTAAACAGTACTTGTAATTTTGTTTGCTTAAAAAAAACCTTGGATGGTCAGACGGACAGGACCGACCAAGGGTATATAAACAGGCTAAGTCTTTTTGTACAACTCACACGCAACAAGAGGTAGCTTGGGAATGGCTTCTCTGTCACGGCTTGCTTGTCGTGTGGTACCTAGTATTTGCGCATAGTGTTTGCGCTGGACCTGTCCCACAAGACCTCGTGGTGTCAGACACTGGACACGTACGCATGTGCAATAATAACACATGCGTCAACCGTGTCGTTTACAAGGGGTTTGTAGAAATACAAGGGGAACTGGACTACAAAGTAAAGGAAATATTCAGTGAGAATGCTCGCATTCAGATTCTGATCCTAGAGAACCCAACTGCGTGCCGCGCACGCAAGTGGCATACGTTGAAATGTACAGTAGCGCTACAGACAACCGAGATTGGGCTACATGGAGTCAAGAGTACCTCGTTCGCACAACTGACCATACGGAAACCTCTAACTGACGAGGAATATGTTAACATCACACGTACGTTTCCCTGTGTTATGACGAGACGCTCCGGACGAACCATGTGTAGATGCGACCTCTCGTCTATCACTCACGACGAATTGTGGACTATACGCATCAACGAGCCGACCCGACTCTGGACGGGACCGCTACAAAAACTCCGTACCCTATGTTGACACTAGCTGGGCAGCTTGTGTCATTGCGCATCATCACCGAAGCTTCCGTCGTGCAAGGCGTGCGTGTTACAAACGAGCCTCACGGTGTAGAATTTATATACAACAAGGACAACGTGGATAACCTCTATGGACTCACGTTTGTCAAAAGTATACACGAGACTGGACTGTATACAGGCTACGGGTACGTGGTCAGTTCCAAGCATAACAGGATGTTCCACGTGGAGCTGTACACAGGCAATACCATCAAGAAAACATGTATCACTGCAATTCTTTCTATAGCAGACTTGGCATCTCAAGGTGAACCAAGTGCATCTATTCACTGGAATTCTTGGATGTATCACAATAAACGACTTGTCGTTGACATGTCTGTGATGGACTATGGTAAACTGCTGGACTCAAAATGATGTTTCGCAAGCGCGGAATGTCCCAGAGACCGAGTGTAGCAACCTCCGCCAGAGAAGATTAGCAATCTAGAAAGATGCGCGGCTGTCACCAGACAGGTCGCTCCACGCAAATACATGATCAACTATCCCATCGGCGTCTTGACGACTCCCAATCCAAATGTCAACTATCAAGAACTCGAATACCGTAGTTGGAGCACACGTGGTACTGAACCTACGTTGTGCGCACTTGATTCTCTGGCAGGCACTTGCCACATTATGCTGAAAGAATTGTCACTTGACGATGCGACCAATCTCGGCAAGATGAAGGGGTTTGCTATGAAAACGTGGGGACTGACAAAAGAGGGAGATGTGAAATTGAGGGGCTTTGTAGTAGGAACTAAGGGTCTTTTGTCTGTGGACTACAGCGTCTCTGTTCTGAGAAACGACAGTTTGATAGAGCAATCTCATGATATGTTTGCATGCAAAGAACACTTGTACGATGTTGCTAATTGTCGTACATTCGGTATGCTGCCCGACAGCTTTAACAACACTATTCAGTGGCTTGGTAGCTTCACTGAAAACAAGCTATCTGTTTACTACCCGTTTGACAACGATGTGGCCCCATTCGAGACCGGTGCGCTGTAGGCCGCCGTGCCATGTACGCGCTAAAGCGTACTTTTAAATTGCGAATCTTTCATATACAATATATACGCATGGTTCACGTCACTGCACTTGTTCCTGGTATCGTTAGAACCTGATTGATTTAGAATGGGATACCAGGCTTAGCAATATATAAGTTTTTCTCGGTTGACTTGCATGTTGTTTTTTCGAAACCATGGTCATACCCAATATATACGCGTGGTTCACGCCACTGCACTTGTTCCTGGTATCACGTAACTGCTTTTTACATTATGTGATACCATGCACATATTCATGAGACGAGTCATGGTGTACGGGTCACTATATCATCCTTTGTACATACAAGCCCTGTTTATTTTCACATGTTTTTTCATTAAGCTTACAATGTTTAGCCAAGCACTCACTTTAACGTGGGTGTGACATGAGTCACTCTCATTTAGCTTATTGTGTTTTGAATCCCTTTATCCACAAGGTGATTACATGTTTTGAAATACCTTTTCCTCTCAATTACTATTGGTTTTTGAAGTTGACTTCTAAGGTTTACGTTTCTCTTACGATTATTTTCTGAATAGTTGTGCTAAGGTTTATGCTTCTCTTACAGTTATCTTCTGAATAGCTGTGTATATCTTGTTCATGTATTTTGGAATACAACTTGTAGGTTACCACCCCATGTTTCATGAGCCTTTGGAGAATAGTATATATATATATATATATATGTCGTTAGTTCGTTTCACCCACCCTGTGTTAACAAAAATACACTTGATACTGTGTCCTTGTTAATGGGGGTTTGCCCGTGTTGGTTAGTTTGACTATGCGTTTTGGATTCAAAATATCTTGATTAAAAAAACGAGAACAAACTAAAATTGAACATTTCGTTTATTTTGCAATAAAGACACATACTCAAACTGATTATATCATTGGTGTATTTATTTGTTTATATGTACATGACAAGACTACACTCAATACGCCTTGTTTTATAGTCGATTCGCGTTTCCAAGACACGCATAGGCAGCAGTCTCATGCAATCTTTCACATATGCATTTCCCTGAAATGATCAGAGAGGTCTTGTTTCCTGGACGTGTCATAAGTGTGTGCACTGAGGTTGCGTTCGATCGGTCCCCACAGAACGGATTCGCCTAAGATAGCGAAAACGCACTTTCGAAATGCTAGCAGTTACTCGTACTCGTGAAAGGTGATGTGGCGTTTGAGTGCCCACAGAACCACCTCAGCCAACAATGCGTTGGATTTGTCTTTGTAGAGGGTGGTTTTATATGTCCCGAGCCAATCCTCAATGGACTTGTGATCTTTGTTTCGCTCGAAAATACAAGACAAACCATCCACGATTGACTCCACAACAGCGAGATCATCCATTCTGTTCCCTTTGAAATGCTCAGGATGAGGACTGTTAGTCTCGTAATGATGTGTGAAACCGACATTACCAATCTCAGAACGCTCTTTATATCCTTGGTTTCATGAGCACTTATAACAGTCACGTCGTCCCTCTCGGCTGCCTCTTTCTCCATGAACACGGCCATTAGACCAGAAAATGCAGCCACCTTGAGCGTACTGGTTTTACTCGAGTCGTGGAATAATATATTTCTCACGTAGTAGCGATCACATAAAAGATCTAAAGGACATTTCCCTGGGACCGAGCTATTTCCGAGATTTTTCCATGTATATTCTTCGAGCGCTCTCGCCACAATCGCGCCGACCGTCGTTATGAACAGACTGTAAGATATGACCGGTTTGTGATGTTCTCGTAACGGTAACTCGGCCAAAGCTCTTTCGCAGTCATCTGTCCACACCAGGTTGCGCTTACTGTCTCGTTTTGCGTTCACGTGTTTATCTAGGATCGTTTGTTTTGTTGACACGTGTTTACGAGTCCGTCTAATTCAGTCACATTCACCCTGGAGCAAGTTTGTACTATTGGCTCAATATTGTCAATCTCGCAAAACGCCGTGTCGAGTGCGCTCCTCTGCGTTTTTAAAACGTCTATCGTTTGAACACTCGAGCTTTCTTCCTCTCATAACAGTGAATGGAACTCGTTCGGTTCTGCGTAACCGAGAGTCTGTTTGTGTGCGATCGACACAAAATCCTCCAAGGTCACTCTTAGAGACTCAACAGTCTTCGTATTCTTTAGCCGTGGCTATCGTGCAATTGTACATTTGACTATTCGTGTCGATCTCGCATAACTTCTTGCAGGTATTTGTATAGTAATCCAAAACTTCACACGCGTACCTCTTGCTATTGGTGGGCTGATTGGCCACGAATCCTATCCATCCATTACCCGAATTGAACTTATATTCCACGTGTAGGGACGAAGCTTCGTTCGTTAGTGTTTTCCAGCTGCCCGCTTTCAGTATCACTCGGCACTCCCTTCTAGACGAATCCCCAATAGCACGATTTAAGGCCACGCGATCAGAGGTCGTGATGTCCTCTCTCTCATGATTCATCTCGATGTTCCACACACACTCGCACTTTGACATAAGAAACACCATCAGGACACATATACAAGACACAATCATTTTATTTTGTAATACAATATGTGAGTGCAACATTTGGATATCGCGACGGCGCAGAAACACACAAGCAAGCACATGTTGATTAGTAGACTTAGAACAATTGCCGTCAAACACATAGGGCGCACACGTCCGCTCTCGCCTTGTATCTGCGAGCGCCGAATGATAAACGCGCTGACACCTCGCACACCACTCAGCTCAGTTTCCCCAATCAGTCTTTCTATTTCGCATATGAGCACGTCTGCGTCGGCCACGCACTCGAGTCCCATACGCATGAGTTCCCACGTGTGCGACCCGTGCAAAGTCGATGCGTTGCAGTATATTGTTATCACACAATCCAAAACGTCAATTGTGCGTCTTGTCACATCCTCCGTAGTGCGTGCACTCTGTCGCCTCGTGAGCGTAATGTCCTTCTAATGAAAACTCGGTTGCTGTTCCGCCCTAACCAAATGAAAACGGCACGCTGCCACAGGGCAGCGCGACCGAAACGATCCCGTGCTCCACCAATATGAGCAGTTTAATCATGATACCACGGATCTTTGCGACTGCGTGCACGACCACAACTTTCCCAAGCCCGTCGATTGGCCATCCCTCGTCAGCGTAGTTTCTGCACGAGCCTTGATGTTAACTGCGAATTATACGCTGTTGCCTTGTCGTTAGCATGTAATCGTTCAATGGTTGCGTATTTCGTTTGAGCGTCAGACCATGTCCTCTTTAGCCGTGCGTTCGCAGCGATAATACTATCCATGGTCAGCGCCATCAAACTCCTGTTGGTTATAGGTAACAGTGACGTGGCTGTAGTTGTGTGCCTCGCATGAGGCGCGTATTTGACGCACAATCCGTTTCCTCGCATGTCATGCGATTTGAGCAGGGGTTCGTGTAAGTGAAACCCTAGTGGCTTCACCAACGCCGTCTCGTAGTCTGCTGATCGTAATATGTGCTACATGGTCTAGTGTTTTATTATTGTCTTGCATTTCAGTAAAAAGTTGGAAAAAAACACTCGATATTCAAAACCTTATACGTGTGTTTATTATGATTATTATTGTCCAGATGGTCAAGACCACAAGGGTGTACAGAGTCATATTGCATTCTTATTATTATTTTTATCAATGTCTTTTATTGCCTGCTTGTACAGAGTT
>NC_056501.1:57125447-57129608 GCF_014905685.2 Nematolebias whitei | reverse complement strand
GAGTTGGACGACTCTTATGATATAGAACTCTGTACAAGCAGGCAATATATGAATTGTCTTAAACGACTGTCCAACGCCGAATCGCACATGCGTTCATGACGCTCGTGTCACGAATGACCCGAATGATCGTCACAAAACTCTCAAGTAGCCATCGTGCCCTCCATGGAGATCCGAGTTTCCTTAGAGCTAAGCTCGTCTTTCCTCAATGCGGGCATCGAAGGTGCGCTCTCGTATGACGGCCACGCGCAAGACTCGCCACGAATCCTTGCTTTTCCTGAGGGACACAAATTGTCGTGTTCCACGACCGTGTCTGCCTCGTTTGTCGCATGCCACTTTCTCCAACCACTGAAGCGATTAAGCAAACGTGTAAAGCTATGTTCGGCGTCTCCCTTGCACTCAATCTTGTACGCTTTGGCCGCTACGAACTTCTCGTACGACGATGCCATAATATCCAACAGCGTGTCTACGATAGTGCACACAGTCTGATCGTCCGCTCATATCCCCTCGACTTGTGCTAGCCATTGTATAGTCGGGATCAGCCGTGGCGTGAGCAAGAAGCGAGCGATTGCCCAAAAGTTTTTGAGGTAATACTCTTTTGTTAACTCTATGGTCAAGCAAGTGTGTGCCAGTTGATTACTCTCCTGCTCTGCACATCCGCAACACTGCTCACTTACATAGTTACGTCACGCCGAACCGAACAAATGTACAAAGCACATATGTACCGTGTTCACCAGATCGGTTTATACACCGCGGAAGTCATAGAATGTGATCACGAGTTGTTTGTGCGAGGTTTCGCATGGCTGCTTCTCTAACGCCAGGAACATGACATACGACGATGACATTACATACAACAGCATGTTGACGATAACGTGCATGGTAGAATCGTCCGCTCTCATCCCCTCGGCTTTCATGAGATGCTATAAAGCAGGAATTAGTCGTGGCGTGAGCGGTTTGACTACGATCGATTGGAAAAAGGTACTATAGTGTTCTTCGGTCAACTCGAGCTGCGTATAGTAATCGTGCCACATCTCGCGGAACAAATACACCTGGCCTCTTTGTACCACTTCCAATAGCTCGGCTCGTATGTGAGCGCCGTTCACGACCTCGGCTGCGTGCGCGTTTCCCACGTTGCGACGGCTGTCCTTCGCCTTGTAGGGCCTCGCCGGCGTTCTCTCGTTTAACAAGGATGCGCCAGACCCATTGATTCCTCACGAGCTCTCCATATGATCCACGTCCTCGTCTTTCAACGTGGAACATGGGTCTTCCGGCGGGCTCGCGGACCTTCTCGTCATCAGGGATTGTGAGAGGTTGCGTGTACAATTCCGATACGAGCAACGAGGTGAAGGTATCTCACAAGGAAAAGGTGATTTTGTCTCCACATCCATTATGTGCAACGTTCGCCGCTGACTCCAGTGCACGTAGCCGAGCGTAAATCCACACTCCACAATAGCGTCTTGTACACATTTGTTGTACACTTTTGCCACACACCCTCATTTATACTCATCACGAGACCACGAGTCGGCGTGTTGGACACAGTGTGGGCAAAGCGTGTACGCTCAACCGGTTCACTAGCTAGTGTCAGTCCCTATCAGATCGAAATAATTCCAAGGCACATGAATTTAAAAGCACGGGCACCTTCCCTCGCGTTAGCCACAGTTTACACCTCAGGGTATTGCGTTCGCGACGAACGCCTTGTCCACCCCTGCGTTCAAGACACGTACCTTCCTCTAGCCCCACGTTCGTGACATGCACCTAGGCCACCCCTTGTATTCATGACATGCACCAAGGTCACCCTTCGTGTACGCGACACGCACCCTCCTCGAGCCCGTCATTCGCGGCGAGCAGTCTCCACGGCAGGGGGGAGCGTTGTTTATCGCGCACGCGCCGCTTACTCGCAATGTTCGCGGCCTTGTTCGGCGTGCGGCTCGAGGAGGTGGTGGTGGCCGCAACCAACCTGGATGCGCACCGGTGCGCACTGGTGCCAAATGTAGCGCACGGACCTCCGCACCTACAGTATGTGGGCCTGCTGCTGCTCGCGGGAGTGTACCAGTCACGGAGCGAGGCGTGCGAAAGCCTATGGCAACCCGAGACGGGGTGTGCCGTATTCCACGCCACCTTGCCGCTCTGCACATTCCACGCATACTCGGCCGCGCTGCGCTTCGATGACCGCGAGATGCGGCGCGAGAGGGGAGAGGGCAAGCTGGCGCCCATCGAGGAGGCGTGGGACGCGTGGACCTCCCGGCTGCCGCTCCTGTACAATCCGGGCAGCGTGGTCACGGTGAACAAGCGCCTTGTCCCTTTCAAAGGTGCGCGAGCGAGCAGTTTGCGTGCATGTGCACGTGTGTGCACATTGTGATCGTTCTTGACCCTCTGTCCCCCCCCACTTCCTCCCCAGAGCGCTGCACCTTCCGCCAGTACATGCCCAACAAGCCGGCCAAGTACGGACTCAAGCTGTGGGTGGCATGCGACGCGCGCTCTAGCTTAGCGTGGAAGATGCGTGCGTACCTGGGCAAGCGTGACAAGGCGGCGCTGCCCGAGAGGAACCTGGCCACGTGCATTGTGGTGGACGTCACCGAGGGCCTGCGCGCCATCACCACCATCACCACCGTCACTACCGTCACTACCGTCACTACCGTCACCACCGTCACTACCGTCACCACCGTCACAACCGTCACAACCGTCACAACCGTCACAACCATCACCACGGACAGCTTCTTCACCTCATACGAGTTGGCCAACTGCCTCATGCACGAGTGGCGCATCGTGTTGCTGGGCACCATGCGTTCCAACCGGGCCGATGTGCCCCATGCAGTCACGGATGACCGCGGCCGGGAGCCGCTGTCCACGTGTGTTACCTACGCCACGGCCCCCTTTCCCACTGCGCTCGTTTCCTACTTGCCCAAGCACGGCCGGTGTGAGGCCCTGCTCGCCACCGCGCTGCGGCACCTAGGCCAAGCCGCGGTGGTGAGCGCGACAACCGCAAGCTGCTCGCCCTGCTCGAGTACAACACAACCAAGGGCGGCGTCGACAATCTGGACAAGTTGCTGGCAGCCTACATCTGCCGGCGCAGGACGACGCGCTGGCCGCTGGCGCTCTTTCACAACATGGTGGACGTGTCCACGTACAACGCCTAAGTGCTATGGCGCGAGATGCGCCCCGACTAGATGCGGGGCAAGCGCGCCAGGCGCAGGATGTTCCTCAAGCAACTGGGGCTCGAGCTAACGCGAGCTCTCACCTGCCACACATCCTCGTCGGCTTACTCCCGCTCTGCCCCGTCCACTTACTCCCGCGCCTCCTCGTCGGCATACTCCCAACCCCCCTCCGACCCAATGCGGCGGTGGTAGGGGCAAGGGGGGGAGGAAGTCTGCCCCCGGAGCAGGGACGCCAAGACGCACACACGCTGCAGGGACTGTTCAGTGCCCGTTTGCACACAGTGTGCTGTGCTCCTCTGTCCCTGATGTGTGCCCTCGCACGCCTAAACTGCGGGGGGTGAGCGAACCGACCGTTCTCGCTCCGCCCTGAGACCTCGCGATACTGCTCGGCAATCGTGCCGGGGGGGGGGGGGGGGGCAGCAGGACGGGTGTCCGTGAGATCCCACGCCATGCCCACATGCGTACGAGGGAGGAGCGTCATCATGTACATCGTGGGGTACCGGTACGGGCCGACTGGACCCTACTTGGCCCAGTTCTGAGGCTTTTCCATTAGTACCGGTACTTAGCACCTGTTACTATTTTCAGTACCCTTGGCTCTGTGGTTCTAACCCGAACGAAGAGGTACTAAAACGTGATGTCAGAACACTGTCGGTCACTGATTGGTTGGGGGCGGAGTCACTGGATCCTTCAGAAACTTTTCAAAACCATAATCTGCCATTTGCAATTTCTCGGACTGGAGCAGCGGATGGACTTATTTTAAAGATTTTAAAAACAATACTGACAACATCTTGGTCTAATGCTGATGTGCTGGCATTTTTTGTGCTTTGTGGCCAACAACATAAATCAGAGCAAGCTGGATGGAGCTCTGCTGGTGAACCTCGATCCTCCCTCCGGAGCCTCGGAGCGCCAGGCCGGGCAGGACGTCATCTCCCCGGCTCCAAGTTCAGCTGGTCACCGCAGAAGATCCTTCGATGTGCCGACTCGGAGGCTCGGGTTCCGGATACCAGCC
>NC_056501.1:57113481-57125347 GCF_014905685.2 Nematolebias whitei | reverse complement strand
TATATATATATATATATATATATATACACATTTATACACATGTACATACACACATACATGCATACATACATACACACAACTTCAAAATAACATAAGTTCTCAACCTGTACTGAAAACAGTTTCTGCGTCTCAACGCCACCAGCTGGTGAGAGATGGTGACGTCAATTTGAACCCCCGCCCACTGGAACCGGTACTAAAAGCATAATGGAAACACAACCTGTACAGTACCGAGTAGAGTAGATCCGTGCTGTACCGGTGCTACAGGTACTAATGGAAAAGGGGCATTAAATAGCACCTTCTCAGAGTGGATCAACCAGTTTGCTGATGACAACCAAAACCAGCTTCTCACATGGTCAAGAAGGACCATCAGCCTAACAATGGATCATTAGCACACTGATGGCTGTTTACTATTCACAGGGGGTTGAGTGATACTAGCAATCACAGCATTGTAAGAGGGGGACAGTTGAACACGGAGGCCTCCACCCCTGTTTATTGATGGACAATTTCTTTTCACAAAGATGGCCTCCTTTATGTGTATGAGTGTATGAGGGGGTGTGGCTAAGTGTGATCTCAGTGATCTTATGTGGTTCTGACATGTTAGGAAAATTTGAGACAGTGCTTCAAAAGCTTTTCTACGTGATGTGGCAAGCCGATTAAACTATTTCTTGACTGATATTGAAATCCCAGGGAGACTCTTTTTAGAGTCTCTGAGCAGATCAAAACCATAGGACGAGTCTAGATGAAAAATATCTTAACTATGGTCTCTTTGGTACGCCCCTCCTCCATTTCTGGCCCTCTTCCTTGTTGACAGTCTTGTCAAACTGGTTGAAAACAACAAAGTCCATGCTCAATAATCCAGGTATAAAATCCAACATTTTTCAGTCAGGTCATCTGGACAGTTTCTTTGTTTGTGCTGAAACATTTTGCCTTCAATCCGGAAGGCTTCATCAGTCAAGGAAACACACAACAAAAGTGATTCTTCCCCCAACAACTTACTCCAAAGTGGAACAAACCAGTTCTGCTTGTGATAAGATGGTCTATTTGGTACAAGCCTCCTCCATTGCCAGCCCTCTTCCTTGTTGACAGTCTTGTCAAACTCGTTGAAAACAACAAAGTCCTTGCTCTATAATCTAGGTATCAAATCCAACATTTTTCAGTCAGGTCATCTGGACAGTTCCTTTTTTTGTGCTGAAACATTTTGCCTTCGATCCGGAAGGCTTCATCAGTCAAGGAAACACACAACAAAAATGATTCTTCCCCAACAGCTTACTCCAAAGTGGAATAAACCAGTTCTGCTTGTGATAAGATGGTCTCTTTGGTACGCCCCTCTTCCATTGCCGGCCCTCTTCCTTGTTGACAGTCTTGTCAAACTGGTTGAAATGAGATCATATAGTGAATGCACTCCGTTCAAGACCAAGGTGTCAAAAGCTGTATCAGTTACTGAGGGAGTAAACGTGAATATTTGACACAGGTGCCACCAACAGTAACTCTGTAGAGTTAAATGCCCTTCTGAACTGATTCCAAATCTGAACCGTCCAGATCACAATTGGGTTAGAAATGCAGGTTGATGTTGAGTGCTTGAAAGACAGCCAAGAGCAGAGTAATGCAGAGGGGAAGCTAAATCTAACTGAGGCTCTTTGCAACTGGGTCCTGGACTTCAGTTCAATTCATCCATCCATCCATCCATTTTCTTCCGCTTATCCAGGGTTGGGTGGCTGGGGTAGCAGCCTAAGTAGGGAGGCCCAGACTTCACTCTCCCCAGCCACTTGGACCAGCTCTTCCGGGGGAATCCCAAGGCATTCCCAGGCCAGCCAAGGAACATAGTCCCTCCAGCGTGTCCTCGGTCTTCCTCTGGGCCTCCTCCCGGTGGGACGTGTCCGGAACACCTCACCAGGGAGACGTCCAGGAGGCATCCTAAACAGATGCCCGAGCCATCTCAACTGGCTCCTCTCGACGTGGAGAAGCAGCGGCTCTACTCTGAGTCCCTCCCGGATGATCGAGCTTCTCACCCTATCTCTAAGGGAGAGCCCAGACACCCTGCAGAGAAAACTCATTTCGGCGGCTTGTATCCGAGATCTCATTCTTTCTGTCACAACCCAAAGCTCATGACCATAGATGAAGGTAGGAACGTAGATCGATCAGTGAATTGAGAGCTTTGTCTTTTGACTCAGCTCTCTCTTCACCTTGACAGACCTGTACAGCGCCTGCTTCACTGCAGATGCTGCACCTATCCGCCTATCGATCTCGAGCTACATTTTCCCCTCATTTGTGAACAAGACCCAAAGATACTTGAACTCCTCCACTCGGGGAAGGACCTCCTCCCTGACCCGGAGAGGGCACTCTACCCTTTTCTGGCTCAAGACCATGGCCTTGGATTTGGAGGAACTAATCTTCATCCCGGCCGCGCCACACTCGGATGCAAACCGCTCCAGCGAAAGCTGTAGATCACGATCTGATGAAGCCAATAGGACCACATCATCTGCAAAAAGCAGAGATGCAATCCTAAGGCCACCAAAATGGATCCCCTCAACACCTTGGCTGCTCCTAGAAATTCTGTCCATAAAAGTTATGGACATAATCGGTGACAAAGGGCAACCTTGGCGGAGTCCAACTCTCACCGGGAAAAAGCCTGACTTATTGCCGGAAATACGGACCAGGCTCTGACACCGGTCAAACAGGGACCTAACAGCCCGTATCAAAGGGCCTGGTACCCCATACTCCCAGAGTACCCCCCACAGGGTTCCTCAAGGGACGCGGTCGAACGCTTTCTCCAAGTGCACAAAGCACATGTAGACCGGTTGTGCAAACTCTCACGCACCCTCCAGGACCCTGCTGAGAGTGTAGAACTGGTCCAGTGTTCAATGGCCAGTACAAAAACCGCACTGCTCCTCCTGAATCCGAGGTTCGACTATCCGACGGACCCTCCTCTCCAGAACCCCCGAATAGACCTTACCATGAAGGCTTAAGAGCGTGATTCCCCTCAAATTGGAACACACTCTATGGTCCCTCTTTTTGAATAGGGGGACCACCACCCCGGTCTGCCAATCCAGGGGAACTTCCCCTGATGTCCACGCAATATTGCAGAGTTGCGTAAGCCAACACAACCCTACAACATCCAGAGCCTTAAGGAACTCTGGGCAAATCTCATCCACCCCTGGGGCTCTGCCACCGAGGAGCTTTTTAACCACCTCGGTGACCTCAGCACCAGAGATTGTAGGGCCCGACCCAGAGTCCCCAAGCTCCGCTTCTTCAGTGGAAGATGTGCCAGTGGGATTGAGGAAGTCTTCAAAGTATTCTGCCCACCGACTCATAACATCGCAAGTTGAGGTCAGCATCACACCACCCCCAATATAAACAGTGTTGGTGGCGTACCGCTTCCCCCCCCCCCCCCCGAGACGCCGGATGGTGAACCAGAATCGCCTCGAAGCCGTGCGGAAGTCATTCTCCATGGCCTTTCCGAACTCCTCCCATGCCCAAGTTTTTGCCTCAGCGACCACCCAAGCTGCATGTCGCTTGGACTGCCGGTACCCATCAGCTGCTTCCGGGGTCCCACAGGCCAAAAAGGCCTGATAGGACTCCTTCTTCAGCCTGACAGCATTCCTCACCGACGTTGTCCACCGTCGGGTTCGAGGGATGCCACCGCGACAGGCACTGACAACCTTGCGGCCGCAGCTCCGGTAAGCCGCCTCGACAATAGAGGCACAGAACATGGCCCACTTAGACTCAATGTCCCCCACCTCCCCGGAACATGTTCGAAGTTCTCCTGGATGTGGGAGTTAAAACTCCGTCTCACAGGAGACTCTGCCAGACATTCCCAACAAACCCTCACAACACGTTTGTGTCTGCCAGGTCAGACCGGCATCCTCCCCCACCATCGGAGCCAACTCACCACCAGGTAGTGATCATTGGACAGCTCCGCCCCTCTCTTCACTCGAGTGTCCAAGACATGTGGCCGCAGATCAGATGAGACGATGACAAAGTAGATCATTGAACTGCAGCCTAGGGTGTCCTGGTGCCCAGAGCACATATGGACACCTTTATTCTTGAACAAAGTGTTCGTTATTGACAGTACATGACGAGCACAGAAGTCCAACAACAGAACACCACTCGGGTTCAGATCAGGGGGCCGCTCCTCCCAACCACACCCCTCCAGGTCTCACTGTCATTGCCCACATGAGCTTTGAAGTCCCCCAGCAGAACAAGGGAGTCCCCAGGAGGTGCATTTTCCAGTACCCCCTCCAAGGACTCCAAAAAGGGTGGATAATCTGAACTGCTGTTTGGTGCATTAGCACAAATAACAGTCAGAACCCGTCCCCCCACACGTAGGTGGAGGGAGGCCACCCTCTCATTCACCGGGGTGAACCCCAACACACAGGCACCAAGTTGAGGGCAATAAGTATGCCCACGCCTGCTCGGCGCCTCTCACCAGGGGCAACCCCTCTCGAGGAAACTGGTTCCAGAGCCAGAGCCATGAGTAGAGGTGAGTCCGACTGTTTCTAGCCGGAACCTCTCAGCCTCACACACCAGCTCAGGCTCCTTCCCCATCAGTTAGGTGACATTCCACGTCCCAATAGCCAGCTTCTGTAGCCAAGGATCAGACTGTCAGGGTCCCCGCCCTCGGCCACCACCCATCCAACATTGCACCCGACCGCTTTGGCCCCTCCCACAGGTGGTGAGCCCATGGGAAGGGGGATCCACGTCTCCTCTTCGGGCTGTGTGTCAGTTCAATTCAATTCAGTTTATTTATATAGTGCCAAATCACAACAAAATTGTCTCAGGGCACTTTACAAGAACATTCACATACATAGAAAAGCCAATTAGTAAAGTTCTCTATCTAAGGAAGCCAGCAGACATGTTGAATCTTGGCTTTGTTGAAGTCTCCCATCCTGAGCAAGCACAATGACAACAGTGGAAAGAAAAAACTCCCTTTTAAAAGGAAGAAACCTCCAGCAGAACCTGGCTCAGGACAAGCGACCATCTGCTTTAACCGGTTGGGTTGAGAGGACAGAAACATAGAATGGTAGGTCCAGATATAGGTCCAGTATACCTGAAAGACAAAAAAAAAAACACATGTTAAGGATAGAAAAAGTAATTACAAATACCAAACAGGTTGAGCAGAGTAAGTAAAGACAGTAGCAGAGTGATAAAAATGTGGTCAGTTTGTCCTCCAGCAGTCTAAGCCTATAGCAGCATATACTTCTTTACAAACATACCACAGTTTGAGAGGATCCACAATTTCTCCTCCTCCACCGTAACCCTCAGCACTGGCTCCCCTCAGGGCTGTGTGCTGAGTCCTCTCCTGTTCATTCCTCTCATGTATGACTGTGCATCTACTCATCCAGGCTGTCATATTGTAAAGTTTGCTGACGATACAAAGGTGGTGGGATGATGAGTCCATGATGAGTCCAGCTACAGGCAGGAGGTGGAACATCTGGAGAGCTGCTGCAGGAAGAACAACTTTCACATCAATGTGAAGAAGATGAAGGAAATGGTCGTGGACTTAAGATGGAACAACAACAACCCCCCTGGAGGATCTGCGGTGGAAGTGGTCTCCAGCTACAAGTACTTGTGTGTGCACCTAAATGACAACCTCAGCTGGAGCAAAAACACCACCAGCCTGAGACTCTACTTCTGCAGGCGGCTGAGACAAGCTGGTCTGAGATGCTCAGTCCTCACCTCCTTCTACAGGTGTGCAGTGGAGAGCATCCTGTGCTCCAGTATTAACGTGTGGTATGGAGGCTGCCCAGCTGCAGAAACAAAATCTTTGTGGAGAGTGGTGAAAGCTGCACAGAAGACTGTTGGAGTCAGCCTTCCCATCAATCACAGACATCTACACCTCCAGATGCAGGAAGAGGGCCACCTGAGTCATGAGGGACCCCACTCACCCAGCACACACACTTTTTGCCCTGCTCCCCTCAGACAGGAGGTTGAGGGGAGGGATTGAGCATTAAGTGTAGAACCACTAGACTGAGGAGCAGCTTCTACCCTAAAGCTGTTAGACTCATGAATCTCTAACCAGGATAATCACTGTGAAAAAAAAATCACTGTAATGCCACTTGATTGTTGATACGTGCTGCTGACTATCCATGCTGCTGATTTTTTTCATGTTGCTGTGTTCATTCATACTCATCTGGTCACACAGACTCATGTTCATATTGCTGTTGTTTTGCAAATTGTTTTTGTACTGTTAGTGCTTAGTGTATTTTTGGTTTAGCGTATTTCTTAGTTCATATCTTAGATCTCATTACTGTTTTTCTTTACAATTTATACTTTTGTTGGATGTAACTGGGACCCTGTGTACAAAATTTCGTTCCACCACATGTACCACATGATGCGAATGACAATTTTTAAAAAAAACTTGACCTTGACCTTGACAGTGCAAGCCAGGCAGAAGACAGTGGAGGGCCGCTGGCCGTGTTGATTCCTGGCAGCACAAACTTGCTCTACAAATATGGAAAACAGAACTTGTTGCTTTAAACCCAGAAAGAATCGAGGCTGGAATTATTGCCAATTGTGCTTCAACTCAAGACTGAGTAAAAGGCTTTGAATATTGAATGAAAGGAGAAATTTTAGATGTTTCTTTTCTTTTTTTTGATTTAAGAGAAAAATAATTTATACAATTGTAACATTTGGCAAAACATAGTAACAAAAAACGTAAAATACCCACTTGTATTTTCTGGAGTCTAAACCCCACACATAAATCCATTTTAGAGAGATGCTTTCAAAATGATGTTGATATCAGCAATGAACAATGATTTGTTCCTGTATTTGCTGTGTGCCTGAGTAAGAACAGTGATTAGTCACAAAGAAGACAGCTGATACTATCTGCTTAGAACCAAGCTCCCACCTAGCAGAGTAGAAAGTATCAGATGTGGCCTTGTGGTTTTACTTTCTTAGAAAACCTCAGCATAGTATACAATCTATTGCATCAATGTTGCTTTTGAACATCCGTTGAACGTGGGGAAAGCCTAGTTTTTACTCTTTGATGTGCAAATGTGTAAAAACACAATTGTTTTGGTTGTATCTCCTCCCCCTCCCCCCACTATTAAAACCTTGATCTTTGTTCTTTTGCTTTGCTTATTTCCTCTAGATAGCAAATCACATCATTTAATGGAATAAAACAAAACAAAAATAAATTTAATTAAATGTATGTCAATAAACAAAGGCAACAATGGAAACAAATGATTTTTCTCAGTAAGTTGTGTCAGAGCCCTCATTCCTATTCACAGATATGACTTTTCTGAGCTCATTATTCTTGGAGAAACTGGATAATCCAATAAAGGGTTTCAACAGTCACTTTTTTTAACAAATCCATCCACCCATCCATCTTCTTCCACTTATCTGTAATGGTTGCGGAGGCAGCAGGTTCAGGAGAGAAACTCAGATATCCCTCTCCCCAGCTACACTTTTCAGCTCGTTCTGGGGAACCCCAAGGCATTCCCAGGCAAGCAAAGATACAAAATATCTCCAGTGGCTTCTGGGTCTTCTCTGGAGCCTCCTACCAATGGGATGTGCCTGTAAAATCTCTAAAGAGAGGTGTCCAGTAGGCATCCTAATCAGATGCTCGAACCACATCAACTGACTCCTTTCGATGTGAAGTAGCAGTGGCTCTACCCTGAGCTTTCGCCGGATGACAGAGCTCCTCATCCTATCTCTAATGCTAAGCCTGGCCACCCTGAGAAGAAAGTCCATTTCAGCCGCTTGTATCTGGGATCTCATTCTTGTGGTCATGATCAATACTTCGTGACCATAGGTGAGGCTTGGAATGTAGACAGACCAGTAACTCGAGAACTTTGTCTTTTGCCTCAACTTTCTATTCACCACAACAGACCATAGCAATGCACTCATTACTAAGGATGAGGCCCCAATCCATCAATTCATCTCCAGCTCCATCCTGCCATCACTTGTGAACAAGACACCCAGATACTTGAACTCCACATGGATATCTCTTAAAAGCAACCCAGACACCCCAAATTCAGACTCCATGTGGAAGGCCTGAAAAGAGCAAACAGTAACCTTTGATTTGTGTATTTCCCAAAAAGTATGATGAAATTTATGATATATAGTTCTTTCTGTTTTTTGTTTTCGGTATCATGTACTCCAAACAGCACAATGTTCCAACTTAAACAAAAATTAGAGTCAATCTTTCTCTGGATGAATGAGATAACTTCTTTCCAGAAGGTGGCAGTTTTGTAACAAAGCCAGAACAGGTGGATCATAGGCTCAGGTTCAGACTCACACAAAGAGCAATTCACACAAATATCTTTCCTAAATTTTAACATGTACTGCTTGGCCGGGTAGTACCTGTGGATTAATTTATAAGATAATTCTCTTACTTTGTTTATCACTAAATATCTATATGGCAGTTTCCACACATTGACGCAGTTCAGCCCATCTACAAATCCAGCCCAGTAATGAACAACATAGGGGATAGTGGTAATATCTGCTTGAAATAATGACCTAATATTACAAGTATTATTTTTGGATTTGACTGAAAAGCATAAACGACCAACTGGTGTCATCAAGGGGTCAAAAGGTGGAATAATAGCTGGTTTCTCAGCATCTTTTAATAACGTTAGAACACCAGAGAGAATAGCATTCATTACTAGATAAAATTATTTTGGGGTAACAGCAAAATGAAATGTCTGCAAGAACTCAGTACTCTGAATTTGCTGAACTACTGTCCAGAAAATTCTCATTATCATTAAGTAGCCCCATTGTTTGAGTGTAAGTCAAAGGGACCCGACATGTTCACTACAGGGCTGTGTTTTAAGAAGCTAGTAGAACTTTGAAGAAGTACACATTTTATATATGATAGTCAAACTAAATCACATAACATTAATTGGCTACACATCTCTGATTGATTAAAGCAACAAAAAAGCCCAACTTGTGTTTATTTTATTTATTTATTTCTGAGGGACACAAAGGAACAGTTGCTTCAGGTTTGTTATTTTCAAATCAAGTTTCTGTGAATTCTGTCACTGCAAAAAAAAAAAAAAAAAAATGAAGAATATGATTGAACTGCATCAAATGGCACCTGGGTTGTCATGTAATACATAAACTTAGGGAGTATCAGAAAGAATTTAACAGTAATGGTTCTCACAGAAATGAGATTGTGTTTTAAGTTCTTTTTAGTTTAATGAGTAAAGTGAGCTTAGACAAAATATATTTTAATATATTTTACATGCTAAAGGTGTCTTAACATTTTTTCTTATTTCACTTTGATCATTTTTAATGATTACTTAAAAGGTTTATTAATGGTTTTATAATTATGGTTGTCTTTTTATAATAGCACTTGGAGCTGGTACATTTTGGTCTCTTAACAAATATTTGGTATTGTACACAGATGGTGCTGAGGGAATCAAAGCCGGTGGAGTTTCAGGGATGCCAGTGCACCTGTGTGGCAGGTACAGTCTTGTGCAGCCATGTGGCAGCTCTGCTATTCCAGATGGCTCACTACTCCCAGTTGAAGCTTCCAGCTGTACCTCCAGTCCTAAGCTGCACAGATAGCAAACAGAAGTGGCATAAACCAAGGACAATGGTAACTACATATACATGAGTCTTTAATCCTGTTTATGAATTTTAGTTCAATATTTACAGCAATGTTGTTTTTGGATGCAGGGCATAAAACCTGGTCCAGTAAATGACATGGTCGTCCTGTCAGCAAGACCAAGAGAGAAGAAAATCTTTGAAGGAATTAGGTTTGTTTTAATTTAAAGACCACAGACACACATGCACAAAAACATACACGCACAATTTTTTTTTTAATTAATTTAATTTAAAAACAAAACAGAACACATATGTACAACAAAAACTTAATTTTACCACTTAAGTTTATTTTGTGGGCAGCACGGTGGTGCAACTAGTAGAAGCGAGTAAAAGATAATGGATGGATGGATGGATGGAAGTTTATTTTGTACTATATTAGAAATACTTTAAAAATGTAAATAAGTAAATAATTCAACTTCGTTTTTAAACAAGACAATAATTTGAATCCCTAAAATACAATAACATAGGCTTCATTTAGCATTAATTTTATAATTTGAATATTCATTTCTTGTTTATGACATAGTTCTCTTTTTCTCCACAGAAGCAACTTGTAAGGTGCTACCAGCCCTCTTCCACTCATCTCCACCCTAAGGATACAGGATGTGTACAAGGGACTTACAGCTGAAGAAGCGCCAATGATAACCACAATGGCTGTCTCCAACGATGTCCCTCTTGTTGACTCTTTGTTTGGTTCGGTACAAGAGGGAAGTGTTCTGTCATATCAGCTGCCAGCAAGGATAGTTCCCAGGACCCGTTCACACCAAGACGCCCCTTCTCCCCCACAGCTTCCACTCTCAAATTACAGGCTTGAACCCTCCACCTGTGAGTATGTTTGTTCAGAACAAGAGCACCACCATATGACGTCCCTTGAGACAACATTAGAGATGTCTCACAAAATTGAGAGCAGCACGCGGGAGCAGAGTTTCTGTGCAGAGTGGCACCAACTAAGAAAGCGTCGTGTTACCTCAACAAGATTTAGAGAGGTCTGTCACACCAGGGGTGACAGCTCTTCTGAAAATCTTGCCAAAAGGCTTCTGAGACCCTCCAGTCAGACTACTGACATGCGGCAGGGGCTTGCCTTAGAGCCAACAGCAGTAGAGGAGTACTGCAGGGTAAGGGAAGTCAACCACTACCCCTGTGGGTTCCTGATCCATCCTGACGCACCATGGATGGGGTCATCACCAGACGGAATTATTTACGATCCTGAGGAGCAACAACCGTTTGGCCTTTTAGAAATAAAATGCCCAAATGTGACAAGCTGGGTGGACTGCTCTTACATAATGATTAGGGATGGTAGGCAGACACTCAAACGAACACATCCATATTACTGGCAGATCCAGGGACAAATGTTGATTTCAGGGTGTGACTGGTGTGACTGTCATTTACACAGAAAATGACATGTTCATTGAGAAGGTTCCTCGTGACATGGAAGTAGTGCAAACCATAAAACAAAAGGTTGACCATTTCTTTTTTTATTTTTACCTCAGTGCTTGCCTGGTCAATTAAAGTGGCATTGTAAAGCAAAACCTATGATTAAATATATTGTTAATACCTGAGTCATGTTCCTTTTATTTTATTTTAGTTTTAATCAGTTAGATTTATTTCTGTTTAAGGTCTGATACAATTTATTCTGTATGAAATTTGCTACTTGACTGTCGTAATCATACCCTCTTTGCAAACTGTTTCTGTTTCAACATTTTGTGCTCTAGATGAGTGGCATTATTTAATTTTATTTTTTATTTTTATTTATTTTTTTTTTTAGCAAGAACAGTTGATACTTTTTGGAGTTCCAGGAAGAGCCATTGTTAGTGCATTTAATTATATGATTAACAGCATATTACTTAAAATAAAATATTTTTCATGTATTTATTCATTTTTTTAATTCCTATTATATTTATATATTTATATATATAGATACCAAAAGAAAAAAGCAAAATCATGAATGAAAAAGAGTAGAAACTTATATCTGCCCCTGTAATCATGCTACGGTACTTTGCAGGCATTTGAAAAGATGCATTTTAATGTCCCACATGAAGGCTTGACTTATATGAAAAAAAACATATAAGAACTGATGTAATGGAAAAAAAGTATAAGAAATGTAGATATTTATGAATATGATTTACTTTTATTTTAAATACAAAAATAACAAAATGAAAAGTAAATATATAGTATACTTTCTTGCTATTACTCAGATGTCAGGCTTCTTTGCACAGGCCTTTACTAGTGGGCCATTTTCATAATTTGTGAGTAGACAAGCAACAGTGAACAGTTGGTTGATTATCCCAAAAACACCAAGGGGAATTTCAGAGTCAAATAA